>NC_060887.1:29937962-30237962 GCF_014805685.1 Silurus meridionalis
ACCTCATAACCTTACTTTGCAAAGGATTGCATCAACTGCCCTAACTACATAACACAACCGAGCTGGAATCACGTTTCCCCTTAGGAAACAAAGTGAACTTATAAGGCATTCCCTGTACAACTTTTTTTGCACAGGTTTAATAGCAACTAGTTTCACCATTGCATAGATGACAAATGTGCATTTCTAAATATAGATTCATATTAAAAGCACTTGTGAACCTCAGGTAATGACAGTAGACAGTAAATATTCGTTGTGCCGCCAATTTTTTAGTATGCCTTATATCTTGTACAGTATATACACCTATTGGCCATTTTATAGGTGCACTTTGCTGACTGTACTTTGCTGTATTGATTGGTAGACTGACAGAAATGTGCAGAAACTCAAATTAAGGAGCATTCAAATCTTAAAATTACTGCCGCTATGGTCCTGGTCTGATAATAATTGAAAAGTTAGAGAGACGAAAAAAAGTTGTTACTGGTAATGCTGAAATAAAAAGCATGGCGTTAGCCTTTGGCTTTTTTTTTTTAAACAAAGACATGTTGCACTTCTGTTAAGACAGCACTTCAATTCAAACAGGGACATCTAAGTGAGTGTGACTAAGGGCAGAAGCTGCTGATGGATGTGCCTGTGTTCATCAAACTCAAATGCACAAGAGAAACGAGTGAGCATGTGGGCGGAGGAAGCCATTAGTGGAGCCCATTTGAAGTCTAAAAGGCCAAAGCCATTGTTTAATCATTAGCCATACAGCATTATGTCAGAATTGCTAATAAAGGCCCCTGTTAAAGGAAGCTGAGAGTCCTTGGACAATCAGTATTCCACAGAAAAAAAAGGTACTGCAAGCCTGGGTGTCTATGACTCACTGTACTTTAATCAGACCTGCCAGGTAAGAGTGAGAGGACTCATTCCTGCCTTGATGTGCAATTTCATATATGAGCCAATGCAATATGATGCTGTGTGCTTAAAGAAGGGACTGAATATGATATTAAATTTCACTCATATACACCAATACCAAACCCCCTTTAACTCTACCGCTCTATAGCACACATATATACAGATGCACTCGTTTACACCTACCCTTAATGGCAGCAGGTTTATTATACCCTCAAGCAGTGCACTCACACACTCTCTCTCTTACTCACACACACACACTCCAGACACCTCTTCCTTCTTCAGTTTGCGATTGCCAGCAATCCTGCCACCCACTACCCACAGCAAGTGCCTGGAGTGATCGAGCGGATCATGAGACCACCTTATAATCTCTCTCCTCTAGTGGCCCAGAGGTGATTTGGTGCTGACACACTAGCTAGTTTTAAAAGCTGTAATTATGGAGATTTATGGCTGTTTTTTCCCCCTTACAGAGTTTATGCATTCCCATGATTCAGCTGCGTGTAAAAATATAGAAACTAAAAAAGGAAGAAACAAACAGAAAGCAGAAAAATTCTACATTATCGTGCTGCTCCTTTTCATTAAAGAGAAGGAACATGAGAGGAACGAGAGTCTTTCAATCATGAAGTCTGAATTTTCAGAACCATGGACAGTGACAGCATGATTACTATGTGCCTCCATGGGTTAAAATCTTTAACAATTCGGACAACTTAAATTGTGGCACAATATATAAAGGATACATATTTCGTTCATGAAATCACATGGAATCCATTTACATCCCCTATGCTTAGTTTCTACGTTCATTTTGCTATTAAGTCTACTGTAATTGCTGGCCAATATACAGTATGGTAGTTAACTAATACATTGCTTTTCATAGAATAAAAGACAGTTACTTTCCTAACTAAATTCATGGGTCTTTGAATAAAACCATAAAATCTAAATAAAAACTTGTAAGGCAGCTTGTGCTTGGATAATTGGGAGTGAATTCACAAGAAAAAACTTGTCAGAGCCAAACACACACAAGCACACACATGCACACACAGAGCAGTGATGTGAAGAAACAGTCCCATCGCTTTAATTTACTGCTCTCCATATTAATTCAATTCATCAGTACAAGCAGATGCTCATATAAACAAAAATGCACACAAAACTTTTTCAGAATCTCTGTCTCTATTTCCTTAATATTGCTCTCTCTCTCTCTCTCTCTCTCTCTCTCTCTCTCTCTCTCTCTCTCATGTCATTGAGTGGGACTGCAGACACAGAGGTAATCCAGCACTAATGATCTCATCCCAAATGCATTCAGTAACAATGGAAACCAAGTAATGAGACACTGATTATGATGGTGATGATGATGATGATCTAGAATATCTCACTTAGCTGCCATTTGAAAGCCTTCTGGTGTCAGTGGAATGAAGTTACAATATGTCAAAGGGGTTTTAATTCATGTAATGGCAGGAGATATCTCAGTTAAACGGGTGTCACATTTGTTCCAATACATCATTAGCCATCCTGAATTGTATTTTGAAAAAAAACAATGGTGAAAATGCAGCAAAAAATGTACATATAATTTTTTTTATTTTTCAATTGTATTTTTTAATAAAAGCCACTGTGTAAATAAACTATGATAATCCAGTGATAACACTGCATGAACGATGCACATATCCACTATGTAAATTAACTGCCACAGAATACAAATTAAATAAAGGAAAAAAATTAAAATAAAATAAAAATTGCATCCCACAAGTGATAAGAAAAATACCCAACATAAAAAATGGATAATGAAAAAAATGGCATACAGCTGCAATTACATGCAGCCATTTGAATTTACAATATAAAATCTATGAAGCTGCTGGGGCTAACATCTGTTTAACAAGTTCTGTCATTGATATATATAGTCTTAAAGAAAACTCACCAAGATGAGGTTTTTGTATGCTGCATTGCACTTTAGTAATAATAATTAATTTCACCTGATAACTGGTTCTATTTATTAGCATTTTAAGAAAAACACTGCCTTAATGGTGGAAAAAAACATTCAAAATAAGCTGGCAGATTTTCATTAATTCCCAGGTGAAGATGCTGACAAGTGTGATTAAGAGCTGTACTCCATTCATTTCTGAGCTGATCACTGCAGCATCCAGTGCCCCATAGCCACAAACAGAATAATAACCCATTATAAAATAATGATTTTGATATTTACAACACATTCCTCAGTGTACAATAACAAACAGAATAGACAAAAAACAAGGACATTATGGTGAATATTCATCTACTTGGCACTAAAGCAAACAAATTGTAATGTTGGACTCTAAAACCCTGTGTAAGAATGAAGTTCAGGATGGAATGGTGACAGTCAGCCTGTGAATCTTTTACAAGCTATGCATTATTAAAAAGCCTTAAATAACAGTGTGGGAGCCTTGTAACTGAGACTGAACTAACAAGCTACTAGCTAATTAAGAAACCTGGGGGAGGGCAAGTTTCTTAATTAGCAAAATCTACTGTAGATGTATAAGAATGTCACAGCAATATAATATTAATTTCATGTATTGCAATTTGAAACATTGAAAATTATTCAGCCAGAATCCTGATGGAGTCCAGGCTTAATGCTGAGGCTTCATCACACAGCCAGTGAACACTATCTTTAACCAGGCAAGTGGAACGAAAGTCCTGGCAGTTCCTTAATATCCACTTGACAGTAAGTGAAAGGAAGCTACAGTATCTGGTAAGTGGATCGGGGGATAATCTGTTTACAGGAACTCAAAAAACCCACGAAGGTAATGCATTCTGAAGCTTTAGTTTAAGTTAAATTTCTATTATTATAACAATAATAATAATAAAGAATGAGTCTTACATTAATCTAAACATCTTATTAGTTTATATATCAGCAATTAATATTTATGTCTGATATAATCTGCTACTGAAAATTTGTAATTGACTGAACGCTGGGTTTAGGCTGTGACATCATCTTATTTGATTTTTTCCCAGAGGATTATGTGTAACCCAGCTGGTGGATTCATGCTTGGTCAACCAGAGACAGCCAAAACAATGCACATACAATTTCCTCTTCACTTGCACTTCTATGAGGTATACAGTAGATACACAGTGTCTTGTTCACCATAAGCTGTGTGCTGATTTATTTGAACCAAAGCTTTAGATTTTGGTCCTTGTTGATGCCTTGTTTTTTAAAAAAAAGTCCTTCTTGTGCAGTAGCAAATAACAAAAAGGAGTCAATGGAATTACAAAAAAACACTACTTTTGTCCGGATCTACAGAGCATTCGGTACGCACTTCCGGGTCGTCGGCCATCTTGCAGTTTTTCCCACACCTCTCGGTATTTAAGGACACTCAAGACTTTAGCTCAGGGTCCCGCCGAGGATGCCTCTCCACTCCCGAGTCCCGCCGAGGGCGGCGCTGCTCTCCAGAGTCCCGCCCTCGGCGCTGTTTCACTCCAAAGTTCTGTTGAAGGCGCCACTCTGCTCCAGAGTCCCACCGAGCACCCAATCCTTGTTGACTACGTTGCTTCACCCTAGGGTTTCTCCAAGGTGTTCGCCTGGCCCCTGGGTTTTGCTGACAATGTGTTTCAGACCTCCGCAGTGGGAGTCGCCTCCTGGTATTTAAGGACACCTAAGACTTTAGCACGGGGCCAGATTATCTCACCGGCTTCCAAAGTCCCAGAGGATTATTCTTGCCACCCTGCCTGCTCCTGTACCTGCTTGCATCCTGCATTTGGGTCCGCGCTCACCCAGTCACACCTGCACCTGCTTTACTGACAGAATAATCTGGCTGTGCACCGTGTCCCGCGAGTCCATGACAGCATATTCTGGCCAAAAGATGGATCCAGCAAATGCATTGAAGCAAGCGTTGGGTTTCCTCCGCCACAAACCTGCAAATCAGATACCCAACCCAAGACGGTGGACATTCTGAAGCTCAGCTCCCAGCAGAGAACTGAATACTTACGGGTGCATCATGAACAATTTATGGCAAACCAGCTGGTTTTAAATAACCTCCTGAAACAGCTGTCTCTTCTGCCCCTGAGCTCTGCTGGGGGGGCTGCCCAACCTCAGCCTTCCTGCCTGACTGGTGATGTTGCCCTGCTCCTCTGACATGCTGATTACCTCAATGCCTGTCTGCCCTGCCCAGCATACCCCAAGCCCAAGCAGAGTCCTGTCGAGCGCCCAATCCTTGCTGTCTACATTGCTCCACCCCAGGGTTTCTCCAAAGTGTTTGCCTTGCCTCTGGGTTTTGCTGATGACGTGTTCCAGACCTCCGCAGAGGGCGTCGCTCTGCCTCAGACCTCTGCAGAGGGAGTCGCTCTGCCTCAGACCTCTGCAGAGGGAGTCGCTCCGCCTCAGACTTACTTTGCCCAGGATTATCGTGCCTCTCCAATATTTCCTTTCACCAGGCCCCCTTGACCCACCCAGGGCAGATTGCGAGGCCTAGCCTTTTCTGTCTGCCGCCTCATACTTCCAAGACATCTGACAAAACGGGGCCGTCCGGAGACGGGCGTGGAGGGGTGGTACTGTCAGGATCTACCAGGTATGCGGCATGCACTTCTGGTTCCGCAGTGCGCACATCTGGGTTGGCCGCCATCTTCACATTTTTCCTGCGCCTCCCGGTATTTAAGGACACCCAAGACTTTAGCTCAGGGTCCCACCATGGACGCCTCTCCACTGCCGAGTCCCCCCAAAAACGGTGCTCCGTTTCAGAGTCC
Source organism: Silurus meridionalis (assembly GCF_014805685.1). NCBI lineage: Eukaryota > Metazoa > Chordata > Actinopteri > Siluriformes > Siluridae > Silurus > Silurus meridionalis. The sequence continues at coordinate 29,943,555 of NC_060887.1, forward strand.
CGCCCAAGGCACCGCCAGAGTCCAGCTGAGGGCACCGCTCTGCTCCAGAGTCCCACCGAGCACCCAATCCTTGTTGACTACGTTGCTTCACCCTAGGGTTTCTCCAAGGTGTTCGCCTGGCCCATGGGTTTTGCTGACAATGTGTTTCAGACCTCTGCAGTGGGAGTCGCCTCCTGGTATTTAAGGACACCTAAGACTTTAGCTCGGGGCCAGATTATCTCACCAGCTTCCAAAGTCCCAGATGATTATTCTTGCCACCCTGCCTGCTTCTGCTCCTGTACCTGTTCCTGACCCCTGTTCTGCTCTGTTTTGGTTTGTGTTTCTGCCCTGCTTATATTGTTCTGTTTGCTGGCTTTTAGATTTTTTGGACTGTGTTTTCGGTTTTGCTTTTGTCTTCCCTGCTTTGCCTCTGTTTTTGACCCTGGACTGTTTTTGGACTTTGTTTTTGCCTGTGCTTTATTAAAGCCTGTGTTTTCACCTAACTCCTGCTTGCATCCTGCATTTGTGTCCACGCTCACCCAGTCACACCAGCACCTGCTTTCCTGACAGAATAATCTGGACGTGCACCCTGTCCCCAGAGTCTCATGACAACTTTAAAATTCTTATTGCACCACATTAACATATGAAGTCCAATGGCTTTAGTCATTACATCTGCACATCAAATTCCACTGTTGATTTAATAGAATGGTGGGGCACACAATCATAAAGATACAGTGGATATAAAAAGTCTACACACCTTTTATGAAATTGCAGAAATAAAGTCCTTTTAAATATAACAACAGAAATAACAAACATAAATGCCAGATTTGTTACATCTTGCACACTATTTCATAATTGAGGCTATAACTGTCCTCAGAGTTAAACAGTTTAGAGTTGCAGCTATCGATTATTTTAGTAATCGAGAAATTCTACGATTACTCAATCGAGTAATCGGATAAGAAGTACCTTTTCTTTTTTAAAATGCAATCTTAAATATACAAAAGAAATTTGTCTTTCATTTGTTTTATTTTTAGACAAATTAAAATTTTATGCTGAAATTGCATACAAGAATATCCCACAATAAACCCATTTAGCGCATTTAATTGCAATATTACATCAGAATGCAAATACAAATATATAAATAAAAAATTATAAATGAAAATATAAACATTTATTTCGAATCACTTAAAAAAAGGTAAATGCACTGTATGGTGTTTGCTTTATGTTTTAGATTTAAATTATACCAAACTTTGGAAACTTTTTTTGTTGTGTTCATTGGTCTGAATATTCTCTCCCCTCACAGTTTTTTCTCCGTTTCTCCCTTTTTTTATTCTATAGCATCTTCTATGTAAAATGTCCAGGGGTCTTATTTATAAAAGTGGCCTGCGCACAAAAAGAGGGTGAAAATGTGCTTACGCCACTTTCCACACATAGCTTGTGATTTATAAAACAACAAACTTAATGGGAGAAACGTGCGTACGCCAATTTCCATGCATTTACTACACTTTCCAAGTTTAGAAATGAGACCACAGAGCAGTTCAAAGTTTAGCAAGTGGTGCGTCAGTAATAATGGTCTGTTGGTAAACATGATGCTCTGTGTGTAGTAAAATGGTCTAAACAAAGCATCGAGGCAAATAATTTGTTGTATTCAAACTACTCTTAGAATCTTTTTTGCCCTAAACCAGTCAGATTTAAAATAAGGCCTGTGAGTAAATGGCATTCATCTGCAATCAATTAAAGTGATTCTTATTAAAGCCAGGTAAAAGTCAACTGTTGCTCTAGCGTTTTCTTCAGTTGTTTTTTGTGGTTGCAGTCTGCTAAGAGCCATTGGCCACAAAGATTTGCTAAAGAAACTGCATGACTTAATTGTTAAAAAGGCACCAATCAGGAGAGGGATATAAAAGAAAATGTAGCACCACAGAGACATTGCAAAAATCAGGATGACGTTAAAAAGTTGATAAAAGGACAAGAATAAAACTTTTCAAGAATGCTACTAAGATGCCAACAGCAACATCAAAGGAACGACAGGAATTTCTGGCAGTTACTGGTCACTCCATGCATGTGACGTCCATCTCCTGTATTCAGCACAAGTCTGGGCTATAGGGTAGGGTGGCAAGGTGGAAGCTGTTCGTACAAGGAAGAATATAAAAGCCAATATGTAAGACTGGACATAAATCTGAAAGTAATATAGCCAATAGACAATATCATCCAAAGAACACCATACTGAGAGTGAAGCATGGTGGTGGTAGCATTATGCTTTGGGGCTGGTTCTCTTCAGCTGGGGGCATTGGTCAAGATAAACAGGAAAATTACTAGCTTCAAATACCAAGATATTTTGGTACCTATAAAACCTCCTGTCCTCTTTCAAAAAGCTGAAAAAAAAAAAAGCTTTCCACCAGATGTAGCCACCAAGCCAAATATAAATACAAAGAAATCAGAACATTTAAGTATACAAGTTAAGTCATAATAAAAAAAGTGAAATAACACAGGGAATACGTATTGGACACACTTTATTAAATACTTTTTAGAAAAGCCTTTGTTGGTGATTACAGCTTCTAGACGCCTCTTGTATGGAGAGACTAGTCGTCAGGAGTAATTCTGGCCCATTCTTCCACACAAATGGTCTTTAAATCTTGAAGGGTCCTTGGGCCTCTTTTATGAACTTTGAGCTTCAGTTCTCTCCATGGATTTTCTATGGGATATAGGTCAGGTGATTGACTGAGCCATTAAAGCAACTTGATTTTCTTTCTTTGAAACCACTTTATTGTTTCCTTGGCCTTGTGTTTAGGATCATTGTCTTGCTGAAATGTCCACCCTCTTTTCATTTTCAGCTTTCTGGTAGATGGCAGCAGATTTTTATCCAGAATGTCCCGGTACATTTATCCATTCATCCTGCCTTCAATAATATGAAGTCTGCCAGTACCCCTTGCTGAAAAGCAGCCCCAAACCATGATGCTTCCACACCAAAACTTAACTGTTGGTATAGTGTTCTTGGGGTAGTGGGCAGTGCCATTTCTTAACATGGTGTGTAGATAGACTGCCAAAAAGTTCAATTTTGATCTTTCATCTGGCCATACTATAGTCTCCCAATAATCCACAGGCTTCTCCAAATGCTCTTTCGCAAACTTTAACCGAGCCTCAACATGCTTTTTGTTCAGCAATGGGGTCTTGCGTGGTGAGCGTGCATGGATGCCCTTTGCGGTTCAGTGCATTGCTTATAGTTTTCTTTAAAACAACAGATCCTGCTGATGCAAGATCTCCCTGAAATTCTGCCCAAGTTGTTCTTGGCTTTTGCCGAACTCTCCTGATTATTCTTTGGACTCCTTGGACAGGGATCTTACGTGGAGCATCTGATCGTGGCTGGTTAATGGTGAACTGATGCTCTTTCCATTTCCGGATAATGGACCCCACAGTGCTCACAGGAACATTCAGCATTCTGGAAATGCGCCTATAACACTTCCCATCAAAATGCTTTTCAACAATAAGATTACGACGATCTTGAGAGAGTTCTTTGCTTTTACCCATTATGAAGTCTTTCCTGTGTGCCTCCTGGGTAATGAGAAGCCTTTATAGGCCATGAATTAGGACTAAAGCAGCTGATATCAATTAGTACTGATAGGGGGAGGGTTTCTCTCTCAATACTGACAGATTTCAGTTGATCTCCTGGCTTTCTATGCCATTTTGCTCCTTGTTATCTTCATATGTTGAATACTTATTCCCTGTGTCATTTAACTTTATTTATTATGACTCAACTTGTATAGTTAAATGTTCTGATTTCTTTGTATGAATTCAATATTTGGCTTGATGGCTACATCTGGTGGAAATTTTGTGTCAATAGCCCACTTAGAAATCCCCTTTTGACATTGGACATCCTGGAGTGTTTAAAGGCTCTGGCATGGAGAAGCTGTTGCTGGATCTGTGATGATCACAAATGATGAGCTCAGTAGCTCCTACTTTTACACCAAAGACTGTAGAAAGAACATTTACTTATAATCTTATACTTCAGTACTCATGTTAGTTCTCTCCAGTGTTCTGTATTTTTGAAAGATTTATGATCAAACTCTTGATGTCACCCAAATGAGGATGGCTTCCCCTTTTGAGTCTGGATCCTCTCAAGGTTTCTTCCTCATAACATCTAAGGGAGTTTTTCCTTGCCACAGTTGCCATGGCTTGCTCATCAGGGATAAATGCACACTATTCACCTTGACTGTTGATTTCTGTAAAGCTGCTTTGAGACAATGTCTGTTGTGAAAAGCGCTATATAGATAAACTGACTTGACTTGACTTGACCCTTACCGATAAATGCTGATGTGTCAAATACTTATTTTCCCCGCTGTAGGTATGACAATACATCAAAAGCATACATCAAATGAACAAAGACATGGCTTCAGAAAAGGATAATCAAAAGTCCTGGAATGACCCAGCTGGAGCCCAGACCTCAATCCCATTAAATTGAATTGGAATGACCTAGAAAAGAGCCATACACAGGAGATCGCTTCACAATTTGAAAGAACTTGAACTTTTCTCAAAAAAAGAATGGGATGAAATTCCTAAATCTAGATGTGTAAAGTTAATGAGAGACCTGATTCTGCACTAAAGGCAAAAGGTGCTCCACCAAGTATTAGTTGGTAGAGGTGTTCAAATGTATGCAATCAGGGTGTTCAAGTGTTCCCAGTAATGAAATGTCTTTTTTCCTCTGGATTTCTGTTTATTGAAATATTAAATATTGAATTAAAGGTAACTTTCTGTAAATGGAAAGTCTTCCATTTGTGTTGTGTTGTTATTTCTGTGTTTATATTTTAAAAACCTGCAATTTCATTAGAGTGTGTAGACCTTTAATATTCTAACGTGGTTCAATCATGTAATTATCTCTTTAAAGTTTTAGATTATTTCTATGTGGTTAAATATTACATACCAGTTACTCTATGCATATAAGTAAACATCATTTTATACTTAAAATACACTATAAAATACAATTATATTGGTTAAATATTGCTGAAGGAAAAGTACCCAATTACATTTCTGTTAAAATAAAAGTACAAAAGGTCTTCTTTTTAATGGACTTAAGTATCAAACATAAAAGTTGTGATCTATGTAAACTATATTTGAAGGATTAATGAAATTCACTTTTCCAGTCTCCTCCTTCATGATACCTCTTTGAGGAGATGCTATCATTAAACGCAATTTATGTTTTCAACTCAAAAATAAAGAACATGTTTTTCTAAAATGTATAGTAAGTAAAAAGTACATTGTACATTCAAATTTACTAAAGTAAACGTTTACCAAAATATAGATGAAGTACAAATACTTAACCAAGTATTTAAGTAGATTTAAATAAATTATATAAGATTATGGTTATGTATGTAACCCTGGACATCTGAAGGAACACACTCTGAATCATGTGTGTAATCCGTTGAATGAAAAGCATGGCATCACCGGCAGGGTGACGTCACAACCAGGAAGCTATAAAAGCACATGAAGTGAAGCCAACACCAGTTTCTGAAGGAGAAGGAAGCGCTGCAGTGATGAATCTTGTTTCCTGACTTACCTGTCCCTGCCTAGTGTGTGAGAGCACAGCTAGGTCAAAGGGTGTTCCGACTTCCTCCACAGACTTGTTTTGTTTTTTCTGCTGCTTTCGTTTAGATGGCCCGGAATGTAGGCTGCCATCAAGGAGAGCAGCTTTTACTGAGCCCACAGGAGGATCTGGCGTGCCAGGTTGTACAGGAGGCGGTGATATAAGAGACCACCAATGTGTTGCCCGAGCAAACCAACACATGGTGACCTCTGAGGTTCAACAGAAAATGCTTCAAGGCTAGAAGCATGGCCAGCATCTCTAGAAAATTGATGTGCCACAGCAAATGGGGTCCTTCCCACAGACATAGGGCAGAACAGCCACTCATGACCACCCCCAACGTGTGAGCGAAGCATCCGTCGTTAGCATTATGCAACGACCATGAACTCCCAACACAGGGCCCTGAGACAGGAACTCAGGATCTCTCCAGACATCTACAGCACGTAGGGCTTGCCATGTGACCTTGATTGTATGGAGCGGATTGCCCCTCCGAGAGAACCCTTAGGTCCTTATCCACCACTGAAGGGGTCTCATGTGCAGGAGGCCAATTGGAACCTTAGGAACTCCTGTGAGTCCTCCAGTCCTCGGATCTGATTTGAAACATGACCTGCATGGGTCAGCATCTTTAACCTGAGCCTTATAAGCGAACATTTCAGCTGCTGTAGATCTCAGATTGGACGCAACCCTCCGTCCTTTTTGGGAACTATGAAGTACCGGCTGTAGAACCCAGACTCTCTGTCTGGTGGAGCCACTACCCTGATGGCCTTCTTCCTCAGGAGAGTGTTTACCACTTGTTTCATGACCCAAGCCTGCTCAGTTCCCACCAAGGTGGGACACACCCTGTCAAACTGGGACAGATGAGACTCGAACTGAATGGTATAGCCTCTGTCTACAGTATGCCGGACCCACCGAGATATGTCTGGCAGAGCTTCCCAGGCTGCTCTTAAGGGTATCAGTCTGACCTCTGGTATGCCTAGAGTCAGGGCTCTGGTGCAATTCTATGAGCCTCCATGGAGGCCGTGAGTACTCCAGGTCTGCTACAATACTGGGCGAGATTCAAGGAGGGTCCTCGCTGGAGCTGGCAATACCCCAAAGCACTGATTGTGGCAGGGTAAACGGACCAGGTCCCTGGGGTGCCAGGCAGGGCGGGCACAGTGTGAAGAGGTGCACTACGCCGTTTGCTGATGAAATCCCCAGAACATCTCATGTCAGGACTTCTTGGCTGAAGCCCTCTTATTGAAAATGACAGTCCTCAAATCTGTCATCTCAAGGGGCTTCAGCCCAGAGTGTCATACAGGATCTATTTATGAACCTCCCTATGACAGGAGGTGCTGGGTTGTTCCTGGGGCTGCACCCTCCAAGCAGCCCCATTAGAGCGATGTGGGAGGAACTGCTGAAACGCTACCAACTCTTTCCTTGCCTCCTAAAACCTATCAACAAACGCATTTACGTATACAGGAACGTATATGAATGTAAACTTAGTTCCCTGAGGGAACGAGACGCTGCGTCTCTGAGCCACACTCCCTGAACCCCTGCCGAGCTTCCCTTCTCATTTGCAGAATCTAGCGTCGGCTCCACTACATGCGCATTTTGTAGCTTCCTGGTCGTGATGTCACCCCGCCAGTGACCTTGCGCCTTGCCGTTGGCCGGATTTCACATGTGGTTTAGAGCATGAACAACGTAGAGGTGTTCCCAAATCGTTTCAATGCAGCGTTCTGTTCTCTCAGGGAACTAAGGTTACATACTTAACCTAGAGACGATCAGGTAGACCTGGCAGGATGTTGTAGACTCCAAATACATTTGTATTGATATAGACCAAGCACATTAACAACAATAAAATTACTCTGTCCTGTCTTAAACTAAGTCTATCCAAAAAAAAATAACATTGTACAATATTTAACAATAATTTCACCATCAAACCTACCAGGAAAAAGCCAATGAATTAATACAATAACAACTCATATTTCAATAACAACTCATATTTAAATAATCAAGTATTTGGAGCGTTTGATTAAATAGAGTCATTATGCTTAAAAAGTACAGAATTGAAATGCACATTACAAAGCAACTCTGAACATTTGTTCTGGATAACCGAAGATTTTTCTTTCCACCTTACTTTCAAGCTGATAAATGTTTCACTCCATTTCTAGTGTCAACACAATAATATATAATAATAATATAAAGTATGGAAAAGGTGTGGCTGAAATAACTTGAGTGCTGAAGAAATCTTTACTGATAAAAAAAAAAAAAAAAAAAAAAAAAAAGGAATTTCATAGCTTAATTGTTTTCAAGACCAGGAGTTTTTTTAAGTGTATATGGATTTGCGTAAGGTCAGGTAAAAAGCAATCAACAAGAACTCTTCAGATCAGAATATCCGTATCTTATAGGAAATAATGAAATCACTGTGTTTAAAAAAAAACATTAATTGTAGAGGAAGCATTACATAAAATACTTTCTCTAACAGTTTTTTTTAAGGAAAACTGGCCTAAAAATGATAAAAACAAAAAAACTTAAATGTGTCCCTTTAACCACAGGGAATAGAACATAAATCTTCGAGGGTACCATCTTATAATGTACCTTAAACAACCAGTTTAGTATCTATATCCCATGAGTCTAGCTCTTAAAATTATTTTGCTTTACATACACATGTACATGCTAAACCAGGCTCCTTAGCAATTCTGGCTCAGTGGTTTTTGGCTTGGGCTACTGATCAGAAGGTAATGAGTTTATGCCCTGGATCCCATTACCTACCACTGACCCTTAACACTCTGTGTTCCAGGTTTGACACTGGCACTGGCACTCTGACCCTAGTTGACGTTAGATAAGAATGTCATTGTATTATAAAATATCATCAATAAATAATCTATTTTGCTGATTATATTATATTTAAATATCAGCCATCAGGTTCGTATAATTCTTAAAAATGAAAGAGATGCAGTTTCATTGCATCAACCGACAATAAGATTCACCGCATCCAGTAACTTTCACTGCCCCACTAATCATACTTCATCATACTTCAACCTAAGCATCTGGTAGGCTGTCAAGCCTGAGTCAGCCTGCCAGAAATGTTCCCCTGATAAAATTAGTGGCCTAGCACCTGCTCAGCACTGTTTTCCATGCTGCTCAGGTCATTTTCTAGTGGAGTTACAAAACATAACTAAACCAAATAAATTTAGTGAACTGGCACTTCTCAGCCTGTTTTTTTTTCATGCTGTTCAGATCATTTTTCTGAGACAGATAAAATGAAAATATTTTCTTTTTTTTTGCATTTCCAATTAAAACTATAATTTGTATTGCAAATTATATATAACTAACAACTACAATGGGGGAATAATTATTTGATACCCTGCTGACTTTATAAGTTTACCCCCTTTAAAATAAATAAACATGGCAAGTTTTATTTTAACAGAGAATCCAGAAGAATCCAGAAAAAAGAATTAAAATAATAAAAATAGTATTAATATTTATTAATATAAATTCATTTGTATTTGATTGAGTGAAATATTTTATATTTTAGTTTTCATATATAGTTTCCCCCACTGTACATAAAATATTTAATTCTTAAAATATTTAACTTTAAAGGTTTAATTTCAATTTTGCAAAAGAGTCCACAAGTTTGTGCATTACCTTATGATCCATTTTGAATCAATTCCCATCAGAGTATCATCTGAACACACTTTTAAACAAAACAGATCTTCAAATTTTTACAACATGGTCAGTATAACAAATGTGCTTGCAAATAGGGACTTAAGAATACTGCAGACTAATAAATATATTCAAGATATTGAACATTTACTTTCTTTGTTTTATTTCATATGCTCTATGACTTTCTTGTTATTTCCTGTTTTTATCGCTTTTCAGTTTATCCTTTGATTTTTGAACCCTAAATCCAGAGGTGGGAAGTAACAAAGTACAAATAGTTTGTTACTGTACTTAAGTACAGTATTCTGGTTTCAGTACAGTACTATTTTTTCTTCTCAGTGTGCACCGTTTGCGCCAAGTCTCAAATCAGCACCAAAATATTTTGTGGCGTTTTTTTCCTCATAACACCAAAATAAACTTACATTACTGTCTTTTTTGATTGCACAAATAAGAGCAATACATCCTTCGAATCTGTAAATAGTCTACTTTTATTTATATACACTCATAATAACAACAAAATGTGGTGTTTTTCTAAAATAAAGAAAACAGACAGGGGGCGCTCTCTGCCGTCTCTGTCATCTCTCTTCACAGACACAAAAATAAAAAAACCTAAAACTCAGTGAATATGTCCATCACAGACATAATAAATATATGAATATAAAGCTCAAAATGTCTTTTAAATAAACCAATTAATGTTGAAAACCAATATTCTCTGATTGTGTAATCCATATGAAAGTTAGAAGAGGTACAGTTTCTCTGGTATCACCTCATTAACCGTCTGTGTGGAAACATAGCAGAGGTTCCGTTTGGTGTCCCAAGGATTTACGTAATTTAAAACACAATAATTACTTTAAAACATTAACAAGAATATTTTGTCTTCATGCTGTTAAGTATGGTTTCATTAATAGGGAACATACATTTAAATAAAGCATCCATATTAGTCCAAGCCTATGTTTATTAAAGTATTAAAAAAATCTCAACCGTATTAATTTAAGGTACATTTAGAAGAGATAAAAATGGGTAATTTAGTTGCGATTAATCAGTTAACCAATGGCAATCGTGCGATTTATCACAATCAAATATTTGAATCAATTTACAGCCATAATATTAATATGATGTGAGGTCCAGTTACCAGTGTTACACTAAAAAAGGTATTAGTAATGTGTACTTTTTACTTAAGTACATGTCAAAGCCCAAAATTCTTTACTTTAACTTGAGTGAAAAAGTGTACTTAATGGCATGTTGTTCAGTGGACCCTTATATTTCCTAATAAACTGCTTACACAAATACAGCAAATACATTTGTTATACGTTTTCCATTGAAAAACGGTGAAAAAGCGCTAAAAGCGCTGCTTGAGGCTTTAGAATGATTTATATTTAGTCATGGTTACACTTTTTATTTAATCTATTGCTAACACCTCAGAACAATGGGATATCGGTCACGCTGGTGCGGCGCTGAAGGCTAAGGATTTTAACTTAAGTAAAAAAGTATAGTCAGTACTTCAACTTTTACCAAAGTATTTTTAAACATGAGTATCTGTACTTTTACTAAAGTGTAGGATGTGTGTACTTTTGCCATCTTGCCTGAATCTAATCTAATTCAATTGGAAGATAGTGTTTTTAGAGTGAAGCCTTCAAGTGAAGCAAAAGTGTCAGGCTGAGAGCATGTGACTGACAGAACTTTGAAATCAATCGGGACTCATTGTTTAGGAGCAGTTCACAAAAAAAAGTCGACACACTAACATCAAATTAGAGCTGAAGCAAATGGAGACGATGCTATGAAGCAAAAAAGACATGATGGCAATGATACTTTTACGAAGCAGACCACAAAAGTACTTTAGTTCCAGCTTACATGTGATTCTAATGACTGAACATGCATCCTAGATAAAACTATATGTTGTTCATGCTATGTAGAAGGAGCTTTGCTATCCTTGTACTTATAAAAATAGAAATAAGACCTGTCTAGTCTAATAACTTTGCTGTGTGTGTATTTTTAATTAAGCAACAAAAGCCATGCCGTCGTCAGGCTTGCTTTCTTCTTAGTGTGAAAAAATGTCTGCGCAAATCTGATCCAAATTTAGACTACGGAACATAAGTTGCCCCTGTGACAAACACACAATGATATTACAGAATGCATTGCTGATAGAGTGTTAATGGTTCAAACGAGAATGAAGTGCAACACAGCACCTGCATGCACTAGTTAAATGCTGTTATCAATCGCTGTGTTGCATTATTGACAAAACCTGCGGGATTTTGTGATAGACAAACAGGCACACAGACAAATACAAAGATAAATCCTTGGTCCTCTGCCACAGTGCCACCGTCCAAGTGCTGTGGAATGTGATATCCTCTGTGGCTGCAGAGAAAATATATGCCCAAGTCATATTCAGGGCATTTTTGACAATGCGTGGCCATTAGCAGGAAACCAAAGAAGTGGTACATTAAGCATTGCCCCCTCTGGTCCCATGTTGTTGCTCACTATTGGAAATCTGGCATTAAGAATAAATGGATTGTGCCCAGATAGTATTAATTAAACGAGACGGCTATTGAGCTCTGGTGGCAGCCATATTAAAGACTGGCTCTGTAATTAATCACAGAAGCCCAGTGTGACTCGGCTGAACCTGCCACCACTCCACACATGCTAGCAGTCCACCACGACTCAACAACACACAAAACAAGCAGAAGAAGTGTTAAATGAAAAACTGACCAGCCAGACGGTGTTAAAAAAAGAAATGCAAGGGTGCTGAAGCTAAAAGAAAAAGTCTGACTCAAGTTTAGGAAAAGTTGCAGGAGCACATAACACAGAGGTGCAATAGCTAATAAAATCTAGCTAGGCTACACTTGGCTAACTGGTATTGTATCAACATTTTTTTTATTTCTGATAAACAGGACAGAAGTTTATGTTATGAGCAGTAAGTTAAAACCAAACAATCGGAAGAATTTAATCATAAATCTATAACACGGCTGCAACCAAGTGAAGTATCATATTGCCAATTTCTAATATAGGCAATATTTATAATATATAGGTCTCTCATTAAGCAGCCAAACTGAAATCAATAAATTATTTTAAGCAATTTAATGACTGATGTATGTGCTACAAAAAGACTACATAGAGTACCACTTTAACTGAATGGCTTGTGAGCTTTACAAGAAATATATATCCTTGTGCAGCCTATCCCATCTGATTCAAAATATATGCACAATTTAAGTGATCTATACGCATAACAGGAACTCAGCACAGTGTAAACTCATTTACGCAAATATTTAAAGTACAGCATGTTAGAAGTATTGAATTGGGTGCCACATTTACAGTACCCTGTTCAAAATTACTACAAATATAAATAGCCTTTTTTCATTCACTAAATCTATAAAACTATTTCCCTTAAAGAGATTAACTAGCACAGAAAGTTAATAACAGTTAGTAAGTGTTTGAGTGAAAAATAAATCGTTTTTATGCATGTCTTATATATTCTGGCATTAATTGATTTTATTGAGGTGAAAAAGCTAAGGCTACACTAACGAATTAATAATAATAATACATTCCCTTTCTGTTTGCACAACAGCCATTATCATCAATATAACTCTAAATGAAGGTACTTGTGGGGAGGTGGCTGTCTCTTTTACACAGTCGATAAATGGTTCATTACTGGAAAATCCATTCTAAATCTAATTGAAAATATCCAGAGCTTTGCATTTGCGAGAGAGGAATGTTGAGTGAGAGCGAAAGAGAGAGGGGGAGGCATGATCCCAGTGGAAAAAGAAAGCAAATGCAGAGAGACAGCATGAGAAAAGAGAGAACTGTGTGTATAGGGTGAGCCAGACATAAATAACCATCAATTAAATAATTAAATAGGCTTAATGGCTGCGATCACAGCACCTCCTAATTATAACTAGCTATTAACAGTTGGCCTTCACTGCTCTACAGATAAGAATGGGCTTAATGGGAGTCTTGCCCTGCATCTTAGGCATTCACCCTCAGAGACTGACAGTGGAAACCAGCATCTATCTATATACAGTATATATAGCATACATGGTGCTATTTGTATTTTACTAGGCTCATCCAAAGCAACATTATTTAGCATCATAATGTTGGATGTTTAATTTAGGAGGAAACAATAATGTACCATATTTACCTTTTTTTTTTTAAAGTTAAAAAATGTTTATGAGCCTAACCATTATCCTAGAGTGAAGTATTTGTATTACACAGCACTAAATCTATAAGTAATCCTGAAGACTGAAATGTCTTTCACTTCTGCATGTAGCTCAACCACAAGGAAAGCTCTAGCATTTTAATCTTTGGTTTGGAGCATCAGAGACATTTACCCAGTTGGTATCTGATTACAAATGGTATTGATTACAGTAGGTTTATGTCCATTTGGCTGTCAGGCAGCTATACAAATAACTTGATTAAAGAACATTTACTCTAGATAGCAGGGTTCTTATAAGCTTCATAGCTTTAGACAGACTGACTGTTTCTAATCACTATGTTTCCATAGGTTTCCATAGATACAGTTAGGAAGTACATAAAACAGTAACTGTCCTAAAAATCCTACAAGCAGAAAAACTCATTTGGGCCAAAAGCAAATTTCTCTTTCTCTCTTTTTTTTCAGTCCCAATGTCACATGATGGATTAACTCAAAGTGTCACACAAATGTTTTGATGCGAACATGCAAATGTGACACCATTTTAATCATTCAATAGAACTATAAAAAAAATCAAACGTTATAAATCCCAAACAAAGAAATGATGGCAGTTTTTTTTACTTTTAAAAAAATACTCAAAAGTGTTACTTCTCTGTCTAAGCTAAATGTTATAGGCTGTAGAGACCAAATGACAATCAATAACAGAACATGAATGCTCTTGTGTATGGAACACAACGTATCCTTACCTAACATTTGATCTGTTAAGTAGCTGTAATATTGTAACCTCTTGCTCTTACCTCCACCTGCAAGCACCCAACAGATCAGTTGTGACCCAAAGTGGCCAATACGATAAATCTTTATTTTCATGCCCTTGTTTACCTCTGTAAAACATAATATTTTACTGATAAGGAGAAACATATGACAAGACATTTTTACGAGGCTGTAAATGTTTTTATTTTACACTGTGATGTATGTGGAAGGTGGTAAATCAGTCTGAATCAGTACGACAAATGAAACATCTGTCAGTGCAACATTTCTGTATTTTTGTTACACGGCTACAAGCCTTGTCCTATGAGCTATGAAAACGACTTTACACGGTCTGAGTTGCTCTGATGTGACAAAGAGTCAGCACATGGCAGGTTAGTGAGCGTCGCAGTGTGGGGAGGAAGGGAGGGATGCTGGGCATAGGTCAAACTCCAGAGAGGAATTAATCCCTGTGAGGTTTTACCTGAAGGGATAAGTCAAAGCTCATCCATGTCAATCTCCACAAGAGAAGTGAGATGGACACACACAGACAATAAAATTAATATCCTTGTGAGGATCTTCTATAAAAATGCTAATTAAAAAAAACAATAATATATATAGGAAAAGTTCTCAGTCATATATATATTTATATATACCCCAAAATATTTTTAATGAATTTCTTTAAAAAAATGTAAAATAATTAAAAATCACATTCTGATCTCCAGCACTGTCAACAAGCACCTGTCCAAACAATATTCCAGTACAATCCAATACACATATACATTGTGAGCAGATTTGCTGAATAGTATATTGCACTTACAATCCTTTGGATGTTCCCTGTGTTGTGTGCAACAATGCAATACTTGTATCAAAACCAATAAACCTTATATAGAACACAGCACCACAAAATGAGCAGTTTAAAGCTTTTGTTGTCTGAAGTCATTTCGAAGCTGGTGACAAGCTGAGAATCTCTATATTGGTCCAGCATTGCTGTCTCTGTAGAGTGGGTATAGTTGAAAAATAAATAAATAAAACTTATGGTAAAGTGTCTGTGAAAGTAAATATGGATCCTGAAGTCAGAAATTATGCTAAATCTGTCTTAGTTATTACAGAAACTTAGCACACAGTGCCATTATGGTCAGTGTCTGCATTAATAATACAAGACCCAAACAAAGAAAAAACAATACATCTGGCAGTTTGCCTGCTGGCATTAGAGACTGAAATAAGAGGGTGATGGAGAGTGTAAACAGAATCTAAGTCACAAAGAGGTGTGATGGAAAAACGTGCTGAAGCAAATGAAGCAAAAGGAAAGCAAGAAGGAAAATGGAGAGTCTATGACCCGTCGGTGAAGGACAGCTGAACGGAAAAAGGACAAGGTTAAGACTGGGTCAGGTGATGGTCATGCACACAAGGGAATTGAGAACATGACAGAGGAACCACATTATGGAGAAGTGCCTTTCATTTACATGGGACAGCTAGTCACGCATCTAATGAAATGTTAGAGGTGGAGAATGTAGCATAAAACGACGTGGCTAAAATTCATTTGCAGCTTGATGGGTTCTTTCTTGCTCACCAATATTATGATTTGAGGTCTAATTGAGTGCCATTGTTATAGGCAAAGACCAGATGAGGGTGCGAAGAGATGGGGATGTTTTAGAACGCGTGATTAGGAGTAAGTGGGAAGTTAATGGAGACTCGGAAGTCAGTAAGAGTGTAGTAGCCTGCAGACAGGAAGGCATAATTACCAGCGACAGTGGGTAAGAACAAGCAAACATGGTGAATGAGCAAAAAAATGTTTCACAGTCCTGAGAGAGGAAGAGAGAGGGAAAAAAGAGAAAGGGCAAGAGTGCAAAGGAAAAAGAATAAAATTGTCAGCTAATTAACAGACATTACCATTCTGCCTGCCTTCCTTTTCACTGGTGAAGGCGCAGAGAGCTTTTACACTGACTCTCGTGACATTTCCATAAGTGTGATGGAAGTTAAGATAAAGTGTGCTCGCTCAAAGAGAGGTAGAGAAAGAGTGGGAGAAAGAGAGACACTATAGCGGTGCTGCACAAGTCAGATAATTGTTTTTATCTACTATAAGGAATCGTAATAGCTAATACTTCAGCTAGGAGAACCAAACATACTGCCTTTATGCACTTTAAGCAACAACAGGAAGACAGTACATAAATACCTGGTTAAGAATATCCAGTACATGCTTGCCAGGGTGTATGATAGGATGTGCTATTCATGTGTGCAGGAACAGAAACATTTTGCAATGTGATGTAACATGAACTTCAAACTTCATAGAAAGTTTTAAAAGTTTTAAGTTTTTAAATAGAAAGAATTACACAGAGAAGTCTGTCACTTGACTGGTGACTTAGTCCTGCAAATGTGTCTCTAAGGACAGACTTGGCAGTTATAGATGCTGAGAAAAGTTTTTTATGATGAATGTGTAGTATCCATAATTTGAAATGTGAATTAGCATGCTTGGGATCAACAACAAAGTGCAAACCCAACAATTTAAGCCGCCTCATTTGTTTGCCTGCCATCTCTCCCTCATTGAAACTAAACAGAGTAAATGTGGAGTTTGTTGCACCTTGCTTAAATAATGACGGAGGAAGCAGACAAGCTGGTGTGTCGCACTGGCAGGCTTGGTCCTCCCATTCTCCAGAACTGCGGCTGCCATATTGTGCAACATCCCCCACAGGGAATAGTACACAGGCAAACAATCCTGGCAAAAGCCCTGCTAATAGGGTACACATTCCCTGCTATGCATCATGATAATAGTGATGAAAGAACTTTGGATTGCAACTTGACAGATACAAAGGCAATACAATGTGGCTACTTGTTCTTCAGTCCAGCTGCCAAACCATTCCAGTGAGGCCTGTCATCAAATCAGAGACAAGTGTTGCAATTGATGAACTGGCTGATTAGATGGCATAGAGAAATGAAGTTCATCACGGAAGAAGTTTGATTAGCAGCTGCTGCCATGTGTGATCCCTAATTTGTAAAAGATGTCAATAACCGTGACAGTTACCGAACTGCACTTTTAGACTCACTACTCATATCATCAGTTCTCATCATTTTCGTGTCAACACTAGTCTTCCAATAGAACGAATCTCATTGTAAGAAGTATGGACTTCAAAGTTTGCAGGTCATAAATCTTCTTTTTTCTCTGTCAGGGGGGATTTGATAAATGGAAGTTTCTAATGTATTCTGCTGTATATAAACACTGAGAGGGACTACATTTATAATGTAGCAGTGGACAGCAAACAATGTGTTTACCCTTATTAGCATGTCTACTTAACAGTGGCGTTAACTCAGTTGCGTCATAAAAAGCTAAAACAAATGGTGAACATGAAGTACCTCAGTGGCTTTTTCTGATTTCTCTAAACTAATTATTCCCCTCAGCCACCCAGGCAAATTAGATTAGGGCCAGGGATTAAAAATGAATGGGGAGATCCAGCCAGGTGAAACGGTGAGACAGGGAGCAGTGAGGAAAAGCAATTAGGAGAAACCATAGTCATGCAGTGGTGTGTCCTGAGAAGAAAGCAAGGTCTGGTAGTGGATTTCAGTCCCATAGCTGAAGTTACACCCTAAGCATGGTCTAAGGTGGCCTCACTGGGTGAGACTCATCCACTTTGTACCCTCCTATCTCTTCTCTTTAGCTGAGCGTTTGGCCAAAGGTAAGATAGGGTTCCTTAGGGCTAGAGGTCTTTTAATAAGGCCATTTTAAGCCCTTTATTTCCTCAGATTGCTATTTTTTCTGCTGTCCGCCTCCTTCACAAAGGCACCGAGGAGCAAGTGAAAGCAGGGTAGCCTGTGTGGGACAATTAAAAAGATGAACCTGAGATTTGACACTTGGCTGGTATTTGGACACACACACACACACACACACACACACACACACACACACACACATTATATATATATATATATATATATATATATATATATATATATATATATATATATATATATATATATGTTTTATTTTATTTATTTATTTAATTTTTTTCCGATAAAGTTCATAAATACTTTAGATGATGCATAGAGCAATTAGCTACACAAAACCACCCCCTGGATTGTCTCACCTCGCACATCCTGAATAAACACACCCTGTATGCTCACTAAAGTGCTAATGCAGTGGTAAATATAATGTAAATGGTCATATGCTGAGCCACAAAAAAACAAACAACACGTCTACCTTATCCTTCTTAATGCAGAAACTACAACTGCGGTAATCTTTGAGGCATTTCACTGTTTAACCAAATCCGCTGTCAGACACAATGTGGCATTGAGTGTATACACAGGAAATGACCATTTCCAGAATTCATTGCTTTCTGGGAAGTCTAGCTTAAAGAGCACTTAACATTACACTTGAGTCACAAATGGCTGACCAGCAACAACACAATATAGGTCTGCTGCTTTTCTTTATTTTTATCAAAGTTAGCTAATTTGACTCTCTAATAGTTTTGGGCCATATGAAGATATCCAAGTTCCCTAAGAGTTTTCTTGTTCTTCTATTTATTTTCTCAGGACTACTGTGTGTGCCCTCATTTTCTTGAGTAGTATGTCAAGGTTTCACTGTAGTGTCTGAATGCCAATAATATTTTTGTCATTATGGTTTATTGAGATAAATCTTCACGTAAAAAAAAACCAAAAAAAAACACAGAACTACTCTTTTTGTCAGGAAATTACAGCTTATTTACAGCAGCATACCACATAAATTGTCCGGTATACGTTTTTTTTTTACTTCTAATCTTTAGGGTTTTAGTATGATAATTTATAGTCATGGAAAAAATATGTATCTGAAATAAACTTGCTATTTATAACTAATCCAAGAGATCCTACACTGACAGAATGTTATCATACAATCTGATCTGTGCTTAAGATGCTAAGTATTGACATTTTCTCAAATGGCAAATACTATTTTGTGCACATTACATTTTCTGTATGTAGCTCATAATATTCCAAGAGAGTCGAGTGGAAAAAACAATTGATTGATTATAAAAGAGTAAAGCTAAAGCATCTTGGAGCTGCCACAATAAGGAGGCACTGATCTCACTCCAATGAGCTCCATATATTAAAGAGGTGAAAGGCCTGTTAAAATATGAATGAAGTGGAATGGATGCGGGTTTGGCCCTTGTTTGATCGGTGGGCCATACAGGCCAAAGACCTCTAGATAACTGCAGAGGAAACCTTGACAGAGCTTAACATGAATAATTTAGCCTGCTGTGACCTAGGGGAATTATATCTGAATATTTACCTGTTGTGCATAAAGCTTTTATAGACTTTCTGCAATGAATGAAATGTGTGTTTTACTGGTTTACTTGTTTTTAACTATGTCCTATTTGATGTTGTTTATCTTTTAATAGCAACATGTTAAACAGACTGTAAATGTGTTTGTTCTAATCAACATTTTCTCTCTAACAAAACATTCAATGCATTGTCACTTACAGAAGGAAGTTCCTATTAGAATCAACTATACACCAGCTCACTGGTGTAATTCATGCACAGCTAGTCATGTTACAGAAGTGAACATAAAATGACAAATGCTGGGCAGGTGAAGATTGGAAAAATACCAACTGGTCTTTTCCCAAATCTTTAACTATCCAGTTTTTCTGATACTGTGCCCAATGTAGCCTCAGATTCTGGTTCTTAGCTGGCAAAAATGGGACCCAATGCTGTCTTCTGCTGTTGTAACCCTTTTGCTTCAACAGTTTTTATTTTCTGCTCACCATGGCTGTAAAGAGTGGTTAATCTAAGTATAATAGTTTTCATATTAGCTCAAATCAACCTGGCCTTGCGCCCCCAATTCCTCCCACAAACAAGGCATTTCTGGTGCTCTTTGCCACAGTCAACATTTAAGATGTTTAATGTGATAATTCACTAGGCTCTTGACATTTATCTGCAGGATTTCATGCATTGCCTTGTTGCCTCCTGATTGGTTAATTGTATAACTGTAAGTGTACAGGTATTTCAAACTAAGTGGCATATGCATGTATGTATATTTTGAGCTCATTTGGTACGTGTGTAATGTGTATATAGAAATATACATATAAGCACAGCTAACCACCTCATATCTTATTTAATAGGATAATTTGAATTATATATATGCTTGCTTCTCTAACAAAGCAGAGAAAGTAAATAATGACTTACTTTGTTACTGTACTTAAGTAGATTTTTCTGGTATAAGTACTTTACTTCACTGTTTTTCACTTTTTACTTTCACTTTTTACTTTTCAATATCTGTACTTTCTACTCATTAAATTTTCAAACCAGGCTCGTTACTTTAATTTGTATCTATTTGATGATGTGATCAATATTTTTTCTTTTAATTGTGTGCTGTTTTCACCCCGACAACATATTTCTTGTCATTGCGTGCCTTTTTCAGTCCAATGGCGTATAATTTTCTGACTCTCGCACACCACAGATGTAGGCTAATTTATGAAGCTATAATGAGCAGGGCAGAAAGCAACTAAAAATATAGTTAACGTGGATGAGGGTGTCAGCAATGTAAACATGACTGAGAACAGATACATTCCTATTCTTATGTATTAATATCTTAATGTGATGTGAGGTCCAGTTACCAGTGTGACACTAAAACAGGTAGTAGTAATGGCTACATTTTACTAAAGTACATGTCAGAGCCCAAACTTCTGTACTTTAAGTAAAAAAGTGTAGTCAATACTTAAAATTTTACCAGAGGTTTTTAAAATATGAGCATCTCTACTTCTACTTGAGTGATGGACGTGTGCACTTTTGCCATCTCTGACTGAAAACAAAGTCTCCCGAATTATGTAAATGAAAGATTTCAGTAAACTTTATAAGTAAGTTTACCTTAATTACTACAGTTTTTCAGACATCTGGTCAAACTCTAATTTTGACATTTTAGAGTACGTGCAAACCCGGGATTGTTGTTTATAACACTTTATATGAATCCCATATTCATAAATAACATTGTTTCATAATAACTATACTCGTAATTTTTGAATTTAAATTATTATAATTATACTTGTAATTCTTTAATGTTTAAACATTGTAAATACTTATAATTATAATTATCCTAGGCTATTATTTACAGTATGTCCCTGCATTACAATACAATTATATCATTATAACATTATCATAAAATGGTTATGGCACATTAAAGCTTTTTTGAAAACCTTATTTATCATATATTTATTTATTTATTTATTTATTTATTTATTTATTTATTTATTTATTTATTTATTTATTTATTTATTCATTTATTCATTTAATTAATTGTCAACAAGGAAATATCATCAGGACTGTCCATCACCACTGTGTAAAACTTTCCAAGTCTAATGTTTCACTTGTCTATTATCATGATGCACATGGATAACCTGCAAGATCATTTTTATAAACACACGACCAAAAGAAAATTTATGTATGCCTAATGACTGGTCCAAACTCAAAGGCCTGTTTTACTGAGTGAGACAGAAATAAATAATGACGTCTTTCCCCTGGCTGCCATTACTCAAGCCCTTTATACTGAGGTTTACATAGCAACTGGTCTTGGTGAAAGGCAAAACAATAGACAACGCTATACTGTCTCCAGCTCTCCCCATTCTCCTTCACCATTATCCTGCACCTCTGTTTCTATTTAAAGCCTTAAGTGTAAAGGACACTAATAGACACATGGTGCAATAACCGAGGTTGCAATGATCCTATTTCACCTGATGGCACAATTTATATGAGGACAAACACAAAATAATGCCCACATATTTTCATATTGCCCCATACCAATGCAGAAGTTTGACTGCCAGATGAGGGTTTATCATTCCCGTATATTGTTTTTGTCAAGGTTCCATGCGTTAATAGCTACCTCATTCATATTTGACGGGTCATATCTTGGGGAGCCTATACGGCATGTTCCCATTCAGACCAACTAGGAGAGGCGCAGTCATCACGCAGATCGGAATGAAATAGGCTGAAGCTCCAGAAAGCCATGGCTATGATATGTGTTCAACATCATTAAATATGAGGGCTATTAAACATCTCAGTTCCAGCATTAAAGCAAGGTGTCAGCTTCATCAGTCACAAAGAACGCACAAAGAAATAAAGGAATAAAATAAACAGAGTCAAGGGGGATTGAGTTTGTATTAATCTGGCATGCTTAAGAGGAGTTTGATCAGCAGAATATTTAGAAAGTAGGAACAAAGACAAGCACAAGTGAAGAATTATGTAAATGTAACCAAGCAGTCTGTCTTACCATGAATATACAAAAAAGACTTTGCATTGTGATTTTGTCAAAAAGAATGTGCTAGCCTCGTTTATCTGGTTTAGATATTTCACTCTTTTTTGCATATTATAGAAAACTATCTAAGATAGAAATATTTAGATTTTGACAGCATGCCAAAACCAGGCGTGCTGTCAACAGCATGGCCTAACTGGAAGCGTTACTACCCTCGGAGTTGACTGTTTTTCTATAACAGCACTTCCTAAAATAAATAATTCCTCCCATACCACAGCAATTTGCAAGCACTTACATTTATTTATATATTAAAGCACAAAACTTTCTTTCTATCTATTTACTGTCAAAAGTCCATGAACCTAGTTAGTTCCTATTATCACATTATTATACCAGCTATAAACAATTTTTTATTCACCAGCCTTAATTTTTGTCGTAAGTTAATAAGATAAACAAAAAAAAAAATGCAGACCAAAATCCTGAAGATTCGAAAAAAAAAATATTTTATATATATATATATATATATATATATATATATATATATATATATATATATATATATATATATATATACTGACTTTTACAAAAAACTGCCGATGGAGACTCCTTTTGTGTTGAATGTTAAATGCTAAACATA
Organism: Silurus meridionalis; assembly: GCF_014805685.1. NCBI lineage: Eukaryota > Metazoa > Chordata > Actinopteri > Siluriformes > Siluridae > Silurus > Silurus meridionalis. Next base: position 29,966,473 of record NC_060887.1, read on the forward strand.
ACCTTCTAACAGAAATTCATGGCATAAAAATAACACTTCTTTTTAATCCATTTATCATTAGGCTTGAGATTATGTGAAGCATCAGCTGTTAATAAGTTTCTGAATTAGTTACTACTAGAAACTTAATAATGTGCACATTAACCAAGGATTGAAATTGCAGATACACTACCGACCCATCATCAATTTTATTTAAAATTAAGCAGATGTTGATTTGTGAATTTTCAAAGGTGAGGCATTTTTTTAGATTTAATTCTAGCTAATAAAGTATGCAGGTATGCAGAGAATGCACAAAGAATGGATGTGGGTCTACTTTCTAAATCCAGTGATATTTTCCACATTAAGCATTTACTAATGTATCAGTCAAATATATTTCTTTGAGGAATTCACCAGCTGCTTAGGGCAAAAGAAATGAATCCACAGGCAAATGACGAGCCAGATAAGAGCCAGGGCGAATACCTTACTGATACTCAAGTGCCTTAGTGACAGGGTCACACTGGGAACAATCATACAGCATATTAGGACAAATAACCAGATGAGTGTTGAAACTATAGGTGTGTTTCAAGTCAGAGTGGAAACAGCTGATGTGCATATCCTGGCAAGTAACTCCAGACTGAGAAAGAAGCATGTACTGAATACTGATTAGCTTCTACACAGCCCACACTAGGATTCTCATGGATTCCAGTATGGCATTCATTCAGATGCCTGTCCTGTTCAATCTCTGAAGCAGGGCTCGCATTCAAAAAAACGTGACTGAAGAAACGTAGATGAACCTGCATGCCTTCCATTTCCATTTAACGAAGGAGAGATCGATAGAAGATGGAAGAAGTCTGTGCTTTCCCTAATCTTTAGATGCTTCCCACTAGAGACCTGCTACCACTCTCATTAATGACACTCAGAGAAACTTATCTGCCTGACAGCCTTTCACTCCATCACTCCATTTCTCTAGCAGTAGTCACTCCCTTCATTTCTCTACTATATTACTTCCAGCTCTCTCATTTCACCGCCATGCTTCTCCCCAGTTCCTTCCCTCTATACCAGAATTGCACCATTTCCCCCAGTCACTTATTTTTTTCTCCATCATTTGATCATTAGCTCACTCATTTTCCAAATCTATCTGTACCACTACACCAATTTCTTCCATTTTCCATCATTTCACCCTCACTGGATTGTTCTGCTCTCTCTTCCCTCTCTTTTCATCATTTCAATTCAGTGCTAATGTACTTTTTCCTCTGGCTAAGTCACTAGGGAAAAAAGACCATGTTAATTATAAGGAAACTAACCCCATCCAGCAAATATGCCAGACTGTGAACTGTTAATGAAAGCTGTCAGTGTTGAACAGCTGATAGAATGCCAAAGTTCATTCTTTAGGTTCAGGATGAAGTTTAAGCTGCTTTAAGTAATGTCACGAATTCACCCTGGTCACACAAGTGATTATCCTGCTCGGGATCCTAAAATGAATATATGACCACTTATATCGTCCAGTCGTCCCTTTAGAGGAAATTGTTACTGCAAATTGCTACAAAGTTCCTCTGACTGATCATCATTCTACTACAATAGAAAAAGTTCATCAAGTGCTCATATAACGGTTTGATGAGTATAAAAATTAAGTTAATCACATGCTAAGGCCTTCACAGCCATCACATCCCAACCTGATTGAACACATACTGTATGGGAGATATTGGAACGATGTATTGCATAGTGCTTTCCACTTCCATCGTCAAAACACCAGCTAAAAGAATATCTGTTGGAAAGAAATAAGTGTTCAATCCCTCCAGTATATTTCTAAAGACTTCTTAAATCAGTGATGGCTTGTGGTGTCCTAGACACACCGAACTTTGATCCTGATTCTGGTCCTGTCTAGCTGTTGTTATTGCAGTTTCAAAGACATATGACTCTCATATCAGTCTGTGTATGATCCTATGCACTCCTGTCAATCGTATCCTTGTACACATTGTTTATATGGCTGTCTTGCTTCTCCTCTTTTTTAGTCAGCTTTTTAAATAAGAGACAAAAAGGCATGTTCAGATGCTTAGATGTTGACTGTCAGCCCTTTCCTGTGCTGGATGAAAAAGGATGAAAGCAGAGGACACTTTTTCTTTTCATACTTTTTACCCCTCTTCCATACTTAACTCTTGCTTCCTAACTTTCTCATACTTCCTCCTTTTTGCTCATTCATGCTGTTAAATAGAAACCCAAGATCTGTGCCCTTGATGACTTAGCTTTTTTATAATATGCATATACTTTATATAAGGAATGTGGTGATAGCATAAGCTTCTGGAACATAATATCTTCAAAAATATATCTATTAAATAACACATATTTTCTTCACGGCAAAATAAAATGTGATCTGCTCCAGACTCATCAAGCTGAAATAGTCCATATGCTGCCTGCAAACTCATAAAACCACAAAACACCACCTTGGGAACGATTTTCTTTTAATTGTTTTATTTATATCATGCACAAGCCTTCTTGACCTTGAAGCACTCTTTACTCATTTTACAATGTACAGATTACATTAAAGACATGAGCCATAAATACTTTGCTTTCCTTCTCTTCCCATCTCTCTTGTTGGTTTCACATAGAGCTATTACATGTCTCAACTCTTTCTAATTGTCCCTCAACTTATCCCATATTGATCTCAAACTCTTTGTCAATCAATCTCCTTTATTGTGCTTTATGTTTTTCGCTCTCTGTCCTTGGCCTTGGATGACTCTCTTCTAGTGAGGATGGAGATGGGGCAGGTTTAAAAACAACCCAATCTGCTGAGAAATTGGGGCAAGACCCAAGGCTCTGAAAATCCACTATTTCTATTTTGTAACTCCCCTGACCTTTCTGCCCTTTGAACCTCTGGCCATGTAGAGGGATAAAAGAGACCAAAGCAACAGGATTAGAAACTGCCTTTTAATATACTTTACAGAGATTACTGTGACCTTCTACACATCATCACTGTTTACTATTTCAGACAAATTCTGTCCCAAACATCGATTTTTTTTTTTACTGCAGGAAGTAGATAGAAGCATGCCTAAGCAGCCCTTATATAATAAAATGGAATATCTACATTGGGTAAATAGGCAAACAAAATGCACATAGATAATACATTCAATCAGATGGTGGCATCACCTAGAATGTTAAGTGACTCACAGGTTTTCTGTCCTGGATTCTAAGCATGTAAGAAACTTTTAAAAACTTTTTCAAACAAACCTTTTCAAATTAAATTATTTTCTCTGGACTAATTCATAGGAGACCATTTATTTAATCTACATAGAAAGTCCAAGATTTTCCAGTGATTTCCATATAATAACAATGATTTTGGCAGCAAAGCTTGTAATATCAATAAATCTACGCTTTGTCCCTTTTTGATCTGGTAACACAGATTCAAGTCCTAATAAGGTAAGTTTTAGTAAGCGGGATATATCAACACTGGTGACCTCCACGATGACGTGTAAGATTGTCTTTCAGTAGTTTTCCACCTCCAGAAAATACCCAAGCGTATGTAGTAGAGTTCCAATTCCCATTTTATATCCAGAACAACATATTGAGCTTTCATTATTTATTCTGAATAGCCTTTTAGGAGTGAAAAACAGACACTGTATGGTATTAACTTTCATTACATTATGATGACTACTGGTAGAAAAAAAAATTGTTTCCCGAACATCATCTTAGATTGCACATTTCAAGCCTTTTCCCCAGCTTTAATTTAACACTGAAGGTAGTATGTCTTAGGGGTTTGGACACTTTTCCATCCACCTATGAGACAAGGCCTTTATAATCCTCTTTGATTGTTATCATCTTGCCCAGAGGAGGTGAAAATAATATAATGCTGCTCCTACAAATCTTAAAGATGCTTCCCTTGAAGGAGAAACCATTGCTGCAGTTGTTTAAATCCTTTCTTACAAGTCACTTAAGGTTTGTATGGAACTTTTGTACCAGTTCTGTGCTATCTAATCTCAGTGATTTACAATAGAATGTTGTCTCGCTGTACGGATTGTACGTGGATATTTACTCATTACTCTATTTAAGATATAAATCTATGTTTTCTATTTATTGTAATGCTGATTTGCATTATCTATAATGCCAGTACTCTTTTTTCTAAAACAAAAAGAGTAAAACTGAAGCAGCACATTGAACAAAGATAACCATCGTAACCCTGTAGAGCAAGCTGGCAGCGTTAATAGACATACAGAATCTCTTCTCAAATGGTCATAGGTCTTGCTCTGCTTCATCAAGGTCATCACAGTCTTTTGTAGCCACTAAGATAAGAAGCGTTAGGGAGCACAGTCAACAATATGATCTGGACACAGGATAGGACACCATGCGCATTCAGTTTCCTTCTAAAATCTTCATATGAGTCTCATTTTCTCTTTGGCTCACCGTTTCTGAACAGTCACTCAGACTGACATTTTCGACATTAATGAGGTTCAGTACTGAGAAATAGGTAGACTTTTGCAATAAAACAGCATTGCCCTTCTTTACAATATTCACTTCCACACAGTGCTTTCGCATATAAACCTCGAACGATCATGGATACTACCTGAACAGCACTTGACTCATATTAAAATCCTTAGATGTCTTTAACTCCATCTCCATTTCACCTTGCGATATAAGAGTTTATACAAACTGACATTCAATTCACTGAAAAAAGCTTTTCTGTACTCCTGTGAAACTTAAAATGCTACAGTCCTGAAACAAGCCAAAGTATGACTGGCAGTTGATGATGGTCTGACATGAAACAAAACGACACAAAGAAATTGCAAATTAGTCCCTCACTCAGTCTGTGCACCAGTGCTTCTCCTCTCATTTCCTTATCTTTAATGTTCTCACTTTTTTCTCTCTGGTTCCTTTTCCTTTCTTTTTTAGCATTCTTATTTTTTTTTATTGCTGGCCTCGTTTGTAATTTGCAATAGCATTAAAGTGCAAAACCCAGTGCTAATCCACAAATGCAACTTTTTTTCTTTCTCTGCGTTGTATTTTTGCTTTGTTTCGCTTTCTTCTATCTGATCAGGTTGTCAGGGTTCCATTTTGGCTCTAATACAATGGCTAGTTGCTGCATTTGTGTTTTTTGTGTGTGTGTGTGTGTGTGTGTGTGTGTGTGTGTGTTAGTGTGTGTGCCTTGAGGCTTTGTTCTTCAGATTGCACAGTGCGCCTCCTCAGCGGGCCACAAATTAAGCTTCTCCATTACTCTCCGGCACACACACACACACACACACACACACACACACACACACACACACACACACACACACACAAAGACCCGGTACAGCGCAGCTTCTTTGCAGCCTTGTGGGATATCAATTGTTAAAAAAAATAATTTTAAGTAAAAAAAATTAAATAGAAAAAGATGCCAACAAAGTAACTTGGGAATCACAAAAGGAATAAAATGTGCTTTTAAAACATATTTTTTCAAACATAGCTGTCAGCAGGAGACAGTTTCAACATTACAAATTCACTTATATTTGACAATTAACAATATTTTTTGAATATAAAACAAAAAAAACACTTCTAGTAACGCTTTCAATTTCTAGAAGCGGCCCCTTTGCAGACGAGCCAATCACCATCATTTGCAATAAGAGTTTGTTCTGGCAGATATACTGTATCTGTGAGACTGTAAAGCTTCACTTGGGTATAATCACATGAGTTGTTTTAAGAGATATTTCTCAATGCTGAAAAACTATTCTTTTGCAGACTCTAATTGACATTTGTGCAGAGAAGAGAGCATCCATGCCAGGCCTTTTTCCTTCTCTCCTGGTGGCCATGACATGGCTGTGATGGGGCAGCGGCAGCTTTTGTTTAAAAGGTCGCCACAGACACACAGCCAGCTGACCTACAGCTGCCTGTGTGTACAGTGTGGCTAAAAATACAGCTGGGCCAGGAATGGCAAACATGCAGGAGCTCTCTCTCTCTTTTTCTTCCCCTCTTCAGCAGTCAGTCAGTTAGAAATTGGTAAAGCAAAAAAAAAAAAAAAAAAAAGGAAAAAAAGTGTAGACTTGAAAGTCAAAACAAATGATTAAGTAAAATCAGTCTGGTTGGTTGGATGTACATTCTCATAATAAAAAATAAATAAATAAATAAATAAATGAATAAAGCATTCAGCCACAAAACTGCAACATAAAATGTTTAAGAAATTACCTAATAACAATAAATAAAACTATTTAAACTATATATATATATATATATATATATATATATATATATATATATTACACACCGTAATTTCCGGACTATTAAGCACACCCATATATAAGCCGCACCCATTGAATTTGACAAAGATTTTTATTTTGAACATAAATAAGCCGCAGGTGTCTACATTGAATATGAGGAATATGTCCTTATTCTGATGCTCATTTCTAAGTTTCTTTGACTAACCTCTAACGCTGTTGCCAAGAAAATTAAAAAAGCACGAGTTTTGGAAACCTGTCTGTGCTTATATGATTTCTGTTGCAACTGGAGTTAGTGAGCTCTCCCTTCACCCTGACTCAACGCGTTACAACGGCTTGTATCTAAACAGTAGCCTACCAAGAAAGTCATTGTTCACTGTCTTTCTCCTTCATTTCACAACTATTTCTCTCAGGAGTTTATCTTTTTGCATCGTTGTGCGTAAAAAAAACAAACGTTTTTTCTCCCGATGCCGTGCAGCTCAGAACACAGGTGAGGTGCGTTTTTTCTTTTCTGTTCGGAAATTTAATTGGTCTAATGTTATTGAGTTCAGTTTTTTGGCTTGAAGTTTGTGAAACCGGGAAAAACCCAGGAAAAATTCATAAATAAGCGCTTCGTTGTTTATGTTTTAATACCGATTATTGTAGCAGACAACAGCACAGATAACCAAAATGTCAGACATGTTCTTTATTTCTGCACTCGCCCCGCCCCAATCCCTGCAACACATAATAGTGCATCAGGCTGGTAATTGGCAAAAGAAGTAACGGCTTATAGTCCGAAAAATACGGTGTGTGTGTATATATATATATAGTTTAAATAGTTTTATAGTTTTTAATATCCATTGTTAATGATAGAAGTATTGCACTCAAATAGGCCCCACTCCTGGCTATGCGTGTGTGTTTATGACAACACGGTCTTTACTCAGCCCCATGAATGTAAAAAAGCTTCAGTTTGGCAGCATGATAAAAGCCAGAAGAGGGAGTGAAAATAACAGCACTCTCTTCCTGCTTCCTCATTCTTATTCAGATTATTAATGCTCTCCTTCATCTCATAAATTCTATATAGACCATCTACCAACCACGCACATAAACACTCACTCACACACACACACACACACACACACACACACACACACACACACACACACACACACACACACACACGCCCAGAAACACAGTGTTTAAAGGCATTCTGACACAGTTTTCAAGCTGTGTTTGTGGGCCAGGATACAAGCTGGGGAAGTGGTAAAAATCTTCCACATGAGAAATTGTCCTTCAAGGGCTCGTGGAACTGTCTGCTGGTTACACAGATAGGCCATGCAATCAATATGACATCAAGATAAAGTGGTTCTAATAATAGGAAAGCAAACATCAGGCAAAGCGGAGAAAAAGCAGGTCAGTACACCATGCTAGAATTACGTTCCATATTAAAACTCGGCTTTGGGTAAATACATGGCTACTCCTCGTGCACACAGCACACATAAACACCGCACACATAGCCATATAAAAGCTGATCTGATCTTATCAACCTCGGTCTTGACATCCACTGCTATATAACTCTGCTATATAACTCAGAATTCATTATTGATTATTTTTTTATTATTGTGAATACAACTCCTTTGTTTTACCTGAAATGTTTTACTTTAACAGAGAAATTTGAGCCTCGTGTCATTTATATTCACTTAGCATCCACTGTCTGAATAGGACCTTGGGGAATACCCCTATCCCACCACCATTACTGCATTCTTGCATTTCATACTTATCAGTGGAGTATTCATGAGTGGATGTTAGATGGCAGCATTTCCCTCATCTTTTTCTATCATAATTGTGCACTGATTACTAAATATACAGGATGTAAAAAAAAATTACACCTGGGTTATAGACATGACCAAATACAATTAATATTTTTTATCTTTGCTGTATTGTTATTATTTCCACGTACAGTAGGTTATCATTTTCCATTTATCAGCAGTCTACTGTATTATTCCAGTTTGACCACAACAATAAGCCAAGAATTTTCAGCTTTATCTCTGAGTGTTACCAAGCCAAGACACTGGAGCCTCCTTCCATAAAGATTAATTTAATACTTTTTACTCGTAAAAAGATGATTGCATGTTTATTCCTTAATAATATTTTATAATGCAATATAATTATGATTTCTGTAAATTAGCTAATGTAGAAACAATACTTTATTATAACAAGCCCTTTAATATTAACTTTTAATTAAAGCACTACAGTACGCTAAAGCTTTGAAATGCAGTATGTTATCATATTTGAATCCATTTTCATGTATGTGAGCTCTACTGCACTACCATATCATGCCTTCACACAGTATCTGTTTCTTCTTCTTTCTTGTTATGTGTCACTTATAATGTAAAGTATACTTCTAATTCTCTGTGTTGCTGTAATATGGGAATCTAGAATATTTGTGACTACTTTTGTTTATTAAAAGAAACTTTCTGTCGGCTTCTCCCATTAGGGGTCGCCACAGCGGACCATCCGCATGTTTGATTTGGCACATTTTTTCAGCTGGATGCCCTTCCTAACGCAACCCTCCCCATTTATCCGGGCTTGGGACCGGCACTAAAAGTGGCTGGGGTTGGTTCCCTGACCGGGGATCGAACCCGGGCCGCATCGATGAGAGCGCCGCATCCTAACCACTAGACTACCAGGGGACCCTGACTACTTTTCTTTATTAAGAGTATATTAATACTAGATATAAAAACGAATGTTGCTATTGTCTTAGCATTCTAAAAGTGACTCGGTTCCACCCCTGAGCTCAGTCAAGTCAAGCCAATCAGGAGGCACACAACGATGCAAGCGATATTATAGAAGCTTATATTTGTTAGCTTTAAAGCCACATGCTTGTGCAAATGTTGTGTGATGACAATAAATGGGTTGTTTTGATAATCTCAAGTAAAGTCACTAACCAGGCATTCTGTAATGTCGCAATACAGTATAACTGTCAAAAATCTGATAGTAGCTAACCATTTTAACATGAGGTTGAAATATATAGGATCACAATGCAGTGAAAGTATTTCTACCCACTTGTCAATGTTGGTTTAAAAAGTAATGGTTGTATAATATCCTAGAATCACTGAAGACATCACTGATGGTCTCTTAAGCAAATTATTTAATTAAATTGCTTGAATCATAAATTGACATTAATTACAATAAGTGTTCTTATTCTACCCCAAGCTGTTAAACTCATCCCACCACCAAAATGTGTTTGGATTATATTTAAAATTATTTGTTAGTTCCCCCATTAAATCATAGCCTATTACAATATTTAATTAAATTTATTGCATTGAATTTGTCTCGATGGGACGAGCGTTTCTAAACCTACTTCCTAAACAGTTTCATTTGCTATTATGGCCACCTGAAAAATAAGCTTTTAAATTACACTCTGAGAAAAGCAGCCGTAAATTAACTAGTTGGAGCGATTTGATTGAAAGCAGCATGCATAAAACGATTTGATTACTTTGTCCGAATTTCCCATCCAGTCCCAAAGCAGCATGCATAAAATAAGGTCACCCATTTAAAAATACATTCCCTGCTCTCTGATGTGCTGGAGAGCAGAAGAAAGCTGACGAGAGCTTTGCATGTGATTTGCATGAGAGCAGCAGAGAGTGACGGAGGCTGAGATTACAGAGGGGAACTTGTTCGGCACGGGGCCTGTCTGTTCTTAGAAAGCAGTCAACACAGAGCAAGAAGCGGTGCAGCCTTGCTGTTTAAGACAATGCAATAAAGACAGTAGCGAACAAGGCTCTAGTGAGCAGCCCAGGTCACACTCCCCGCATAGCCATCCAAGCGAGTCCCACGTTTCCTGGCTCTCTCTGGAAATTTCCATATTCAAACGATGAGAAAAGGCAGTGGAACTCACACATAGTGCCAAATGACCGTGTTTTTATTCTTTATAGCAGAGAAAGGGAGAAGAGTTCGAGAATACAGAAGGATGAGGGGAAAGACAGATAAGATGGTAAGAGTAATAACGAAGGACAATTGATACCTTAATAGCTCTGACTCGAGGGTTTGGCAACATGACAAACACATTATGTCATAATTCGTGTATAGATTTTTATGACACACGATATGCATTTTTATATTAAGGTGTGCAAACAAACCCTGTTGATGTCTTCTTGCTATTTCAAAGGAAATCACCAAATCATCTCTTTTAGTTCAATTTAACAACGGACATTATCCCAAACCAGCTTATATACATTTTAGAATCAGAACTGAATCTTTACACGTTTATAACTAATGCAAACCTGCAGCGACTGTGGAAAGATAAAACTTCCTGTGGAAGAAACCTTGAGAGAAACCAGACTCGGAAAGAAACCCATCATCATCTGGGTGACGCTAAATGTCCATTAATTATAGTTTCATCATTGCTGAAGGTATCAACTGTTCACTAACTGTTCACTCTTTCACATCCATGAGGTCACAGACTCCCATGATTTACTAGAGTCACAATGACTGACAAAAGGAAAAGAATATGATGATATTTACCAAATTAAGTTAAATACTAAATTGAAGAGGAAAAATTACAGTATGTCACACTAAAGCCAAAATTTACTACAAACTCCACTCCCAACCGGCCCCATGGCATATAAACATGGGCACCTGAGACTACAATCCCAAACACTTCTCCACTCTGGTGTGTTTACCCTTTCTCAAATAGTAATGAGAGACACTTGCTCTCAATCACACACAGCCTATATAAACACAAACTCTCTAGGACTTTAGCAAATTAATGCTGAAAGTAAGTTATCAATCTGTCAATAGTGTTACTTTTAATCTTTCCTTGCTAACTGGTTTTTGCATTCTAGGATTTTGCTGATCTGACTTTTGACTTGTTACTAGTAATGGTTTTGCTTTATGTTTTTTGGGTTTTGGTGCCATCTTTAATAAAACTTTCATCCAACACTGACCACACATGCACTATGAAATTTAGATCAGTTTTTTTCTAACTGTTATATTCATTTTATATTGATATATTGTATTAATGTACAATGTTGAAAAAAAAAAAAAAAAAAAATAAATATATATATATATATATATATATATATATATATATATATATATATATATATATATATATATATATATACACACTGATTGGACATAATATTATAACATCCTTAGCAGTGAAGTGAATAACACTATCTCTTCATCATGGCACCTGTTATTGAGTGGGATATACTGTATTAGGCAGCAAGTGAACAATTTGTCCTCGAAGTTGATATGTTAAGAGCAGGAAAAATGGGCAAGCGTAAGGATTCAAGTGAGTTTGACAAGGACCAAATTGTGATGGCTAGATGACTGGATTAGAAACATCTTCAAAACTGCAGCTCCTATGAGGTGTTCCCGGGCTGCAGTTGTTCAAAGAAGGAACAGTGGTTAACTGCCGACAGGGTCATGTAGCTCGTCTGTTGGATCAGTATTGATATTGTCACATTTCTCACTTACATCACAGAGGGTCACAAAATCAAACCTGTCATCAGTGAGGCCCAAAGCACACAATCAGACTTCTAGATAAGCCAGAAAATTTATAAAACTTTAAACACTCTAAAATTAAAGTGTTGCAGTGTGTGCACAAATTAGCACATTGGGCACCATCTCATCATGATGTTAAAATTTGCTGAGAAATATTTTAATATTGCTGCTTCTTTATATTCTCAATCACAAACCTAGTAAAGAAAGGAAATGTCTAAGTGTATGTTTGTGTGTGTGTGTGTGTGTGTGTGTGTGTGTGTGTGTGTGTGTGTGTGTCTGTGTTATTCTCTCCATAATGTCTCATGTTTAGCAAGAAATTACAGCATCATTGTGTGATTAATGAGGCAGTGAGCCAGCAACCAACATCAGCCAGCCAAGCAGTCAGGATTCATTAAGTGTTACTACTACAAAAACCCACTCAGCCATATTATCCACCATCATTCTAACTTTGACGATTAACTTTCGATTACTCTGTTTGAGATAGACATATTAGAGTGTTAATTGACTTGTTCAATATGAAAAAAATACAGTGCAGCCATTCTTCAAAAAGGTAAATAGCTTTTAAGTCTTTTTTATCAGCTCTTTTCATATGTAAAGTGTCTCTTTACACCATTTAAATACTTGTTAAATATATTCATTTACTGATACTGTACTGTATCTGAGTATCTAGCCATTATGGGGAAGGTGTAGCCTAATGTTTTAGGTTGAACTTCTGATCATAAGGTCATGAGTTCAAATACCACTAAGCTGCCACTGCTGGGCCCTTGAGCAGGGCCCTTATCTTTTAACTGCTTAGTTGCTCTGAATAAAGGGGTCTGTTATATACCATAAATGTAAATGCATCTGCTTAATCTTTAGCTAGATTTTGCACAGACTGGTTATAGTTCATTATTTAATTTTAGATTTCGACTATATTATTGTCTCTATTTTATATAAAAGTTGAAAGTCCTGTTAAAATATATCTACCTTTACATTAGCATCCTAGCAACTAACAGAACAGCAGGTTCTAAGGCTGAGTTTCAGATTAACTACACCATCTTCATATAATTTAGCTATGACACAATTTAAGCACTAATCCGATTTTACACTACCACAGCCTGTTGTAAATTCACAAATGGTGTTCCTCAAAATCTAGAACTAATAGAACAGTGTATAACTTTGGGCTCGTTGCAAATTTGTAATATCAGAAGCAGTCACCCACAAGGAATTTTAAATCATTTAACAACTAATTAAAATCCTGTTTAAACCTAACCGTACTTTTTCAGTGAAAAAAATTTGAATGACAAAAAAAGGAAAAGCTGTAGAAAAACGAACAAAAATAGACATTGAAAAAGTGTCACTACAGCTTCTGGGTTGAGAGCAACAAAGCAAAAAAAAAAAAAGAAAAGAAATTAAGGAAAGTCTATTAGGCTGTGCATTGGGAGATGGTCTTCCCCAGTAATGTTTCTCTTCCCCTGGCATGACTGTAGGCTACTGGAAAGTAATCACGATTTTAAACATATTTCCCTGAGATATCATTACACAAACATAAATGAACCCCACAAGACTATATGCAAATTATTGCATAGATAAATGTATATCGTTGGCCTAACTAAAATGCATAGACACTGATTGATGCAGCAAATAAAATTAAAGAAATCTCCTTTGAGTGGCAGATAGTCCTCCAGCCATAAATGAACAAAGGTGCGGTAGGCAAGACCCCCATTGCAGATCTTTAAAGGTTTTGCTGTTAATGATAATGGTGGGACAGAAATGCATCTAGAGATAGCACCATGGTCATTTAGCCAGGTTAGGCTAAATTTTGTGTAGATGGAGAAATGTGCCGACACGAGGAGAGCCAATCAGATTCATGTCTGAACTAGTCTTTTGTTAGCTAGCTCCTAAACACGTAAACACAAGCACAGATTTGCTGCACATTTTTAGAAACATTTCTTTATGTCGTGTTAAATGAAAAGTTCAGAAGAAAAGACTTACAAATGTTAGACTAAAAGGCACACGGTGCAATGCAGCCATACATACAACCGCTGCACCGAGTTAGCGGCGAGTGAAGATTTGATGACATGGCAAGACCAACATTACTGACAGTGGTATAACCATTAAAGATAAAGCTTTAGAAAGACACATTTAAACTCAAAGCTCAGTTAATAAAATATATTTTTTACACTATTTAAGATCACATATTAATTATAAATACTGGTACATAAGTTGATCAGGATACATTAATGTTCTTTACACCAACACTGCTGTGATAATATTATTATTTTTATAATGCTATTAATTTTATAACTAATTACTATTTAAGCCATCCAGACCAGGTATTAGGTCAAGTTTTCCATTGGTAGAGATTACATCAATTTCAAAACCTCAAAGTGAAATGCAGTAGCAGACATTAGAACCCTGACAATGCTGGAAACTCAAACCTGACACTGTAATCACTATTTTAAGAATGGCCTTTAAATGGTGTGTTGCATCTCTGATTTTAAATTTTACTGCTTTCCCTCTGTAGGAACACAGCTCAAGGCCGAGCGATATGAGATGACTTGATTGTAATATGCATGTGCTGACCCTTCTCTGGAATGGATAGCTAAAAGTCATATATCAGGTGAAGCACACACACACACACACACACACACACACACACACACACACACACACACACACACACAACTCTGTCTTGTCAGCAGTCTGGGTTTGCCAAATGAAAAAATCATGAAATGAAAATGCTATTTCTAGGCAGCTGTCATTCTGCCTAAACCAACTGATTTTCTACAAGCAAAGCCAAAGCCCCCAATAACCCAGGATGGGAGTTTATATGGAGCAAAGGGCATTTAGGTCATTTGCAGGTTTGGAACCCTTGGTACAGTGTGTCTCATTTAAAGATGTACTGTATCAGATATAACAATATTAAATATTGTAATTCTATTAATTTGATCTCTTCTATATTATTTTATTTTTCTATTATAAGATTCCCCCCCCTGGTTTTCATAGATCAAACTACAGACATTTCAATATTAGAAATGTCAATCAAAATGAATTTGGCCTTTAAACAGGGCCCAGGGTTTTTTTTTTGGCATAGAAGGAAAAAATAAATTGATTTAATGGCAGGGGCAAAGAAAAGCTGCTCTATTAGAAGTATAGCCAGGTACCTTACGAAAGCAATTTATCACTAACCTAGTGGTGTTAATTAAATAAAACAATATGTCACTGCATACGCATATTTGTATTTTCTTGTGTGTATTTCTCATCCATTAATTTCCAATCCCTTATCAAGATTTCATAACAGTGTTGTTCAAGGGTAATAAAAACATCTGGGGTTACTGTACTGAGAGGTTTTGATCTTTACACCACAGTGACTTATAAGAAACACTTATCTTTTTCACTGAAATGTGTACACGTCAACGTTTATACTCATTTGTCTTCATCAAGTGTCTTCTAAGGACTGATGTCAGGGTCCACTGGTACATTACAGACACACAGCCTTTCCACCTCAAGAGGCAAAAAAAACATGTGCGTGTTCTCTCTGTACAGTAAATTTGAACGCTGAAGTGTAAGTGATTGATTAAGTGCTGGTTAGATCAGGAATAGGACAAGTGAGCATGAGAACTAGTGATTTATCATTTTGAAGGCTGATGCCAGCACACTGCTCACCAGATGAATGGATGCACTGGAATGAGGTAGAACACCACACAATATTTGACCTACTCTTCCATTGTGCATCCCTCAGCTCCACCATGTTGCAGCACACATTCAAAGGCAGAAAAAAGAAATGCCTTGATACGAAGAATATAAATAACACAAGGCTGTGTTTCCCTCTGTGTATGTGCATTATGCATGGCAAGTTTTTCATCACGGAAGTCTGTGCAGTATGCGTGCCTGTGCCTTTGTATTTAATCATGTTTATGTTTGGCTGTGTGCATGTGTGCAGCACTAATTGTGTGTTTTTATGTGTCTATGTTCAAGTGCTCATTTGCATGTGTAATTACGTGTCTATGTCCATGATGAGAATATTGACATAGACAAGTAAAAACACATGCAAATGTGTCAGACATGTCTGTTTGTGCATGTTTTTGTTTCTCATGTGTGTCATGTTTTGTCCTCGTGCAGTATTTTCCATTGATGGATGAAGTACACAAAAATAATAAAAATAGATAAACTAGGTTTAAAATATTACTCCAGTAAAAGTAAAAGTGCTCCATTTAAACTTTCAATTGAGTATTTGCCATTAAATGTACTTAAAGATCGAAATACTATGATTTATTATGGCTATAATGTTCCTATTATCATTTTTGTAACAAGACTGTTGCTTAATCAACTCAGTTTATGTGAAAAGACTCTGTTACTCTCAGCACACCGATCTATTAATAGAATGACATTTATGAGTCAAACACTGATTGATATCTATTAAAGTTATCATGAGCCTAAAACCTTCTTTCCAGCTACTTAAATAAATCGTGAAAACAAGGCCACGGTTGTTGTAGCAAGTTAGAGTCAAGAGTTTCTTCCATCATTTATTCCTCTCAAAATGTTCTGCTTGCTGTTGAACTGACACTGAACTGTATGTTATGTGTAAGTAGATACCACCAAACGGATTACATTTACTTCGTTACTGTCCAACACTGTTATTTTCATGTGTCTCCATTCATGTATGTCTGCTTCAGATTGAATGGCAGGTCATACATACCATGAAAAGCAAGAGACTATAAATAAACAACAACATTAACAAAGGGAAGGTGAAGCCATGATCCTAAAACGTGCCTGGGAATACCCATTGCTGTTTATTGTCTCTTAGAAAAAAAAAATCAAAATCAGCTCTGTGTCCCAAAGCTCATTTGCATTCACAGCAAAGTCGCATATATCTGTGGCCAACCTGTGGTTATATATTCACAGTCTATGCAAAAATAAATGTGACTGTCCCCATGCTGCCCTGCGCTTATTATACATCATGGATATTAAATACTACATTGGCTCTCTTATAATCGTGCCAAATGTGCAGTTTCTTTAGTGAGTGCTTAATCTCCGGCAGAGGAGCACATAGAGAAATCAGTGCTATACAGTAGAAACTATGTTTGGTGGGCTAGTAGAGCCTCCCACTCATAAAAAAGAACAAATGTGATCTGAGCAGGTGACAACAAACAGCTGCTGCACTGGCCTTGTCCTCAACTGTTATAATGTAAATACTCAAACACCTGCAATTATTCCTAATGCTATTTATTTTTTATTTTTTGTTGATCTACTTCAGTCTTTTTCCTTTAAACTTGCTAAATGTTCTTTTTTTTTAAGTTCTCTTTCTGGATAGTAAATACTGTATGTTTTTTTATTTAGCACTCTCTAATCAGTAACTAATCAGTACAATACCTAAGCCGTGTCACGATACAGACACACACAGATAGATTGCCAGCAAGCAACGTATAATCCTATAAATCCTACACAGTTCCTGCGGATTCAGTGACAGCGCATGTAGGCTCATCCAAAAAACAGGTTTAAACTCTCATATCAGATGCTGAATTGCTGCCATGAGGCACCTCACATACAG
Organism: Silurus meridionalis; assembly: GCF_014805685.1. Classification (NCBI taxonomy): domain Eukaryota; kingdom Metazoa; phylum Chordata; class Actinopteri; order Siluriformes; family Siluridae; genus Silurus; species Silurus meridionalis. Next base: position 29,983,654 of record NC_060887.1, read on the forward strand.
CGATCAACAATTCAGCATCCAAAGCATCATTAGTCATTTCCTGTCATAGGGAGAGACATCAGAGCTGTCCTACCGTCCTTCCTGTAGAGCGTGATCTCCACTTTCCTCTCCTCCGAGCCCAGAAGTGCTTGAGCCATCTGTGCAATGGCCAGGCGCTTGGTGTGCGGCCCGTACAGGAAGTCACAGGTGCACGGTTTCTGCATGATCTCGGCCCGCGTGTAGCCACACATGTGACAGAAGCCATCGTTACAGAAGATGATGGCGCAGTTCTCCACCCGTGCATTGGCTATGAGAAACTTTCGACCTGTATCAGAGTTGAACACAATGAGAGAGAGTAGAGAGAGAGATAGAGAGAGAGAGAGAGAGAGAGAGAGAGAGAGAGAGTGAAAGAGAGAAAATAAACAGTTTAGAACATGATTTGCTCTTATCAAAGTTACTGAATTACTTGATGACACTGTCAATGTATTTTTTTTTTCAATGCATTCTTATTCAAATATTTATTATTTCTTTAATAACAATTTACACATCATTTTGTATGGCAGAGACTCCAAACTAATTTTATTGTATTATTATTATTATTATTATTATTATTATTATTATTGTTATTGTTATTATTTTTGTAATTCTGGAAGAAGTCTCAAGTAAATTTTCAGACATTTGACAAATTTCAGATTTTCAGTTTTCAGACATTTGAAAATCCATGGAGTTTTTGCACTGTTTTTGTGTGTACCTTGTCTTATTCAAAATAGGATAATATCAAAATAGAAATTGAGTGGTTATAGTGGTTATGGAACTAATTTTGCCCAGTATAAATTGTAAATATAAACTGTTAGTCCTGCCTAATTGCTGTGGCATTACACAATTAAAATACTAGGCAATGAGATGTTACAGAAAAATAGTAAATGTTTAGGTGGCAACAGTACCACTTTGCATCGGGGCACATCACACATCTTTGTTGGAAATCTTCATATAACTGGACGTCCCCTGTTGTTTTTTTTTTTTGCATTATTTATATCAAAGTGTGCAAAACATGCACTTCTTATGCAGTATATATAGACAAATCAACTCTGACCATATGCCATATGCAATTTTTGTAGCTAATCACTATACAGATCTGCACTGTTTTATTAAATCTGTTTACGCTAAATGAAAATTGTCAAATTTTGTGATTGTGACTGTTACACATTTATTTCTTTTGTAGTAGTTTTTTTTTTGTAGTTTGTTTGTTTCTAGTTTGCACATATCTACATCTAAATCTCCAATTTAAATAGAAATATCTAAATAAAAATGTTTTCAATACATGAAAATAAAATATGAACATTAGCATTCAATATCTTAATATTAATTTTGTTATATTCATCAACTACTTCATATTTCTAAAAAGAATACAATAATTAAGTACATTTTAAACCAAACTACAGCAAGTAGTTTTCAGGTCAGAAAACTAAAATTCAGCCGATTCGCCATGTCTATCAGCTGATCTTCACTGTGCATTTTCTTTTCCACTTACTGAAGACTAAAAACTTTCCAAAAATAGCAGGAACTGAAAACGGGGGCATCTGAGGCATAGCAGTGCATCATAAGCCAAGACAGCAGCATCTGCTAAGGTCTAAAGGTCGTAGCCTTCAGGCAATCATTGATAGCATATGTTATCAACCCGCTTATGCTTATTCTATGTAGTTTTCAGACTCCAGCCCCAGGTATGACTTTGTCCCATGCTAACTCCAACAGCTTAGCAAATAACCCTATAATAACCATAGCTTCCAGAAATATAGTGGTACAGATTTACACACTATTACTATTTACATTAGGATTATCTTAACATTAAAAAATGTCTAATTTCAAATGTCTAGATCAAATGTCTAAAATGCAGTCTAATTCCTTTAGTATAACGGAATTTCTAATAAGAATTAGTCCTAATTTTAAGTTTAAATAGCTCTTTTTATTTAAATCATTTTTAAAATTAATATGTCATTTTACGTTATTTATTATTTTAAGAAATATTTATATGGCAATGAAAAATAATTATTCCACGCATGGCTAAAAGTATGCCATATCAATCCCATATTGTTTGCCCAATCTAGACATAAATTAAGCCTGACATTAAATTGGCACGATTTAAAACCTGACATTTAAACCTGATCATTATTACATTTTAGATGTGTACTGAGGTGAAGGTAATCTCAGTTTCTTTGTCCAATTACGCAATTACTACACTGTAAACCCATTAACAAAATCAGTATGGAAATACACACAAACATACACACACACACACACACACACACACACACACGTTTGTACCTTCGCATATATGCCCACTGTCCTTCATATAACCCTTCTCCATTTCCCCTATCACTCTGGCAGCAGTGCCAGCTTCCACAGAAGGTGCTTCATTCCCGAGCCAAGTCTCAGTCAGGCTGCAGAAAGCTTCCTCTGGGTGGCACATTAAAACTCTCCACTACAGTCACAGGCCTGACTCATGACATGACATTGAGGCCTGGAGAGCATCATCCACAGCCTTTACTTTTGTAGCTTTCCATTCCACACCTTACAAAAGTATGAGCCAACAGCACTCAATGGACTGTTCAAATCTGAGCTTCGATTTCTCCAGGCATGGGGAGTACACACTGTGCATGTGTGCATCAATCCATAACGTTCTTATCCGAACAGTTTATATGATGATGTGCAGAAACCCACAATCTGACGTAGTTAACTCTCTCTCTCTCTTTCTTTCTCTCTATCTCTCTCTCTTTTCTGCATGCCATAATAACATAAACAAAATACTGAGTTTAGGAGCTCATGCTTTGTAGTGTTTAAGTATGGTAAACAAAAATGTTATACTAGAATAAACGTGTAAACTGGGAGATTACTAGATAGAGTATGGTTAACATTCCTCACATTGTACACCAGAGCCACAAAAAAGCCATTTTAATGGCATTTCTATCTACCAAATACAAACCTTTTAAAATTCATTTAATAACAAGGGTGAAAAATGAAACTGCTGCAAAAATAAAGTATAAAAATAAACAATTGGATGGTTACAGTGGCTAACAATAGAGTTAATCAATGATAAATAAAAATACTGAAAACACTCTCTGCACTCTGCGATGTAATTTATTTCAATACCAATTACATATCGTCTTACTACACAGCTCAGTTCAATGTCCTTGAGTTCATTGTCTACATGGAAATTTGACTTGCAGGAAGGTTTAAACAAAAATAGACACTCAAATAATGGCTACTGGAAAAAAAATCACTACAGGAAAAATCTAAAAAAAAAATTACGATGTGCTAACGAATATCTTTCATTGCTAATGCAAAACAAAAAGTGTTTACTTCAGGTGATGGCTATTTATTTATTTTTTTTGTTTGTTTTTTTCACAATCGATTCACAACAGCTGCAAAGTTTACACCATGCTTTAAGTTTACACTAAGTTTACACAAAAAAAAGAATATAATTTCTTCTGTTCACAAACCGTCATATATTTAACCATTCAAATACATTTTAAAAGAACATTTGCTTAAGTAAGAGAGGAACTAGGCATATGTCAGCACTTGAATTATCCAGGCCTCTGCTTTTAGATATGTTTGGATTGCTTTTAGACATGCCACCTAAAAATACCTAAATATTAAAAAAAATTAATAAATTCATGAATGATTTTTCTTGCAAAGTGATCTGTCCTGATAGTTTCATTATTTTACAGCTGAAAAACAAAATTACAAAAATGTGTTTGGGTTTGTTTTATTGGTTACGGAACTTTTTTTTTTTTTAATCTTAAAATCCCACAGCTATGTGACTCATAAAACTGTTTTTCTGTCATCGTGCTCAGGTTGAATCGTGTTAAGTTTTAGTTTTTCTCAGGTTGTGTTGTGGTCAAATGGAGTCGTTGCCATGTTGTGCTGTTGTCAGGTTGAGTCGTGGTCAGACCGACCCAGGACAATGGGACATGATGTGTTTATTGCTCTGATGTAGTTTCTGCAGTGAGGGTGCATCAAGCAAGTCAAACACACAATAAAGCATTATATTAGCTTTAGGATTGAGGTTATTTAGCTTATTCTGCCTACTTTTTTTCACAGTTTAGTCATGCAGCCATATGTGTGTGAGGTGAATGTGAAAGGAGGCGGTAAGCGTGATATTGCAGTGTGTGGAGTATTAATGTAAGAGTGGAGGAATAATGTGTCAGTGAGATAGCTGTAATACAGCGTATTACATGTTTGTTTTCTTGAGGCAGGAATGCAAATACTACAAACACACACAGATTGTGCACTCAAAAATATCATTAATGCTACATGGTCAGGGTTATTTTAGCTTTTTATAAAGCATATAATCATGTCCTCTATATAAAATTAAATATCGCTCACAACTTCTTACATTTTTCTAGACTGAGTTTACATAAACACCTCTGAGAAAGCCACTATTCTAAAGTGTGACTGGAACACTGATTGCTGTATCCCAACACTGTCAGCCTCCACAAGCCTTCATTCCCTCCTCATCTTAACAACCCAACACATTCGTAATTTCCATTCCGTATTTGGGAGTCCTTGCCAATCCTGGCAGCGATAGATCTTTCTCAAGGATGACACTATGAATAAAAGCAAGGCCCTGAACTGAACGTTCCACTAAAACTTCACTCTGTAATTACTGCTTGCTGATATTTATCACTCGGGATGTTTCTGAATAAAAAGTGCAGCTTCTGTGCAAGGAGGGCTACAGACTACACTGTGTGCTGCTTAAGCGATCCGGTGGTTAATTGGAATAAGAATGTAAAGAAAAAGTTGAAAAAAAAAAATTTTGTGAGATGAAAGCGACAAAGATGTACATCGGGGGCAGTTGTGAAGATCGTAAATGAGTTGTTTATCTCATTAAGCATTATTTTATGGTTTTGCTTCAGGCACACATGAGAAATCTTGGAAAAAAGCGCAGGGTCATGCTGCACTGTTTTGATTATGACTGAGGCAGTTCAGTTCTCGGTACAGTGTTTTGTTTTATTTCAGATGCAAGCTGTAGATTAGCAGATTGAGAGGCATTAAAGTAACTGTGTCAAAACCACCGATGTTCCATTGTAATAAGAATGAAGCGCTTGGATTAATACTTTCTTCAATAAACAGAATTAGTTTTTTTATTATTTTTTGTCAGTTTCATTTTAGACAAAAATTCCTTTCTTCAAATTTTAAGCTTAATGTGTCAATGATTGATATCATAAAAAAAAAAAATCATACTTAAATGATCAAAAAAAGGAAATAACTTTCTTTGCCCTTTATACTCTAAAGGTCATCATCCATACTGATACATTCATGTTCTACTTTTGTAGATTCTGGACCGCCAGAGTTTTCCTTCAGAACCAGTGAATTATTCCTTTGTGTTTGTTTTCTTGCTAAATACAATAACAAAGTTGTCATGCTGTGACCTTGACTCCATGTAGGGAGCCTATAAAAGGTCCTTGCTACGTCATGCCCATCCTTTGCCTATTCTTGGAAAACACATGACGAATATGTCCTGCTGGTCCTTCAGCCATACAACCACATTTAAATATCCTTTGTAGCCTTCTATTTTTGGATTACATGCAGATATGTGAATACCTAAAGATATAACATGAACAGTAAAAGTTCAGATGCAAAGGAGAAAATGAAACAGTATACACATCAGACCAGAGCATTTATCTTTAATTTGTTTCTTTGTCATTAAACAATAGTTCAATCATGTATCAAAACAAAGAGTAATGATGTCCAGGAATATGTGGACACCTGACTATCACACCTATATGTGCATCTCATTCTGAATGTAGTCCTCTTTTGTTTCTGGAAAGGTTTTTCCTCTAGATTTTTAGATTTTAGAGAATGGGGATTTGTGTTGATTTAGTATTGGTGAGGTAATGGGCTGAGGTTGGTTGAGGAGACCCAGGGTGTATTCAACATTTCAGTTCTTACCAAATATGTTCAGTGAAGTTTAGATCAGGTCTTTGTGCAGGAATTCTTTCACTCCAACATTTTACAAATCAGATTTTAAGGACCTCCTCTATGTTGTGGACTGACTACTGTGTCCATTTTGTGCATTCACTATGACATAGGTGTTAGGTTTCACTGCTTGTATCACTCCACGTATCTGTTTGCTATTCAAAATGCTAAGATCAGCAGTAATTTTTATTAAAAACATTAAATTGTAATTGAAAAAATTAAACTGATGAGCACAAATAAACAAATTGGCCATAATGTGTCTGAAATATCAACTACACAGATCAGGCATAACATTATGACATTATAACATTATTAGCGGTGAAGTAAATAACACTGATTATCTCTTCATCACAGCACCTGGTGGTGGGTGGGATTTATTAGGCAGCAAGTGAACATTTTGTCCTCAAATTTGATATGTTTGAAGCAGGAAAAATGGATTTAAACGAGTCTGGGTCAAATTGTGATGATTAGACATCTGGGTCAGAACATCTCCAAAACTGCAGCTCTTGTGGGATGTTCCTGGTCTGCAGTGGCCAGTATCTATCATAAATAGTCCAAGGAAGGAACAGTGGTGAACCAGCGACAGGCTCATGGGTCGCCAAGTCTCATTAATGCACGAAGTCTCATTGATTGCTAAAGAAGTTAATGCTGTTAATGCTGAACGGGTCAGGGCTGTTTTGGCCAACACATTTAGGCAGGTGGTCAAAATGTTATGGCTGATCGGTGTAACTGTTAAGTTTAACTGTTTGTATAACTCACCTGTGTTTGTTATATACAATGTCAAGTTCAGCAGTAATTTCAATTGAAATCTTTGACTTGTAATTGAAACCATTAAAACAATGAGCAAAAATGAACAAATTGGTCATATTCTGTATGAAATATCAGCTACTCTATATCAGTTTCTTATTTATGGAAGTCTCATAAAACTAAAAGCAATATCACACTTGAAATTATGCTGTAATACTGAATATACTGATTACCTGTGGCCTTGTGCCAATGGCCGAATCACTGCCTTTCTGAAAGTCAGTACAACAGCTCTCTTGCTGATGATATATAACTTTATTACTAGCCCTATTTATTGTTATTTTTGTGGTGCCAGTCACGATCAGGTATCCAAAATCACTTAAGTAGACCATGTGAAGCTGCACGATAGATAATGGAAAACACAATTCTGCAGTGAAATTAAAGCTGATGCAGCTTTTTGGCTTATAGGAAGAATATAGGACGCTGGACAGATGGATTCCCTCTGCTCTTGTGTGGTGCGTCTGTTCTCAGTGTCTGTTTTCCTCATCAGTGATGCCTTGGCACACCTGCTCTGCCACCCTGCTTAAGAACAACAGAGAAACAACAGCAACACGCCAAGGCCTCAAGGCCCTGCTTTACCAGCTGTTTCCTACCGAGGTACGAAGATCTCCCAGACACAACATGACACCAAAATACACCACCTCTTTTTCACTCCCTCACCACTTACACATCCTCACACACACTTTCCAAGATTGATGAACCTAGAAAAGAACCACAGACAGTGAAAAAGAGACCAAACTAAAAACCATTTACAGCTCACAGAACGGCATAGATAATGCAATATCTTAATGCTCCAATACTTAAAAATACAAAAACAAACCTAATGCAGTCCGTACATTGGTTTAAAATTAATTACAGTGACAACCCTGCACAGCTCTATTAGCAGGATTGCAGTACACAAAGCCAATAACTATATGAATAAAGATAACAGATCCATATCTATTTATGCGCTATGTCCCTTCTGCCTACACTGACATGGGAGAGCTGAGCTGTGATGCTGTGATTGTAGAAACACAGGAGTTTGTGTGTGTGTGTGTGTGTGTGTGTGTGTGTGTGTGTGTGTGTGTGTTGCTGCAAAATCATTAAAGGCCAGCTTCAGAGACACTGCTGGAGGCCTTCCGTCTCAGCTATATACATCTGGCTTAATGCAGGTATTGTGTATTGTATAATGTATAAGGCTAACATGAACATGAAGTACATGATGGACTTTCATGTCTGCATTGATAAAGCCAATGTGTAATATCAATCACGAATGGTAAAAAAGGCAGGCACATCACTGTGCAAAATGTTCAACTAATATAATCCCACTTGAGTTTGAACTGATGAATCTTTAGCAAATCATATAATTTTCTGATTTTACAGAACAGGTAAGAAACAAAAAGGATGCAAGAAGGAGAGCAGAAAGAAAGAAAAGGAAGAGGAAGACAAGGAGGGTAGAAGGTGGGAGGTATGTGATGAAGCTAAATTAAAAAGGAAGAGATCCTCCTGGGTGAGGAAAACTGAAAAAGGTGTTTACACAGCTCTCTAGTTGCTGATTGAACACTTACATTTTTTTTACCAGGCTCTAGAGGTCAGAAACTTAACAGCTTTCAATAACTGCATAGAAAAGCTGTCAGAATGAATAGTTTTAATGCTATTATAATATTCAAGGACTTATGTAATTAAAGCAAAAAAATAATTCAACCATTTAAAATTCCACATTCTGCCAATTGTACTTTTATTTACAAAATGGTCACAGTCATATACAGTAAGAAGTGAGTTCTAAATGAGAACGCAAATTAATTACTAATTTCCAGGATAAAAATAAAAGTTAAAATTGATAATAATCGATAATAAAATTTGGTGTCAACGATTGGGGTTATCGATTAGTTGGGCTGCTCAAGTTACGATTTAGCGTGACGGCAAGATAACAGCCGCCTGCGAAAATGGTGGACAGTACAAGGTCAACCAGCAGCAGGAACAAGTGTGCGTCCCAAGTCATTCAAAGCATGGGAGCATTTTATATTAAGCGCAAAAAAGAAAACTGTACCTGGAAGTTATGGAAAGCGGAGCACATGAAAAGAAAACACACTGGTGGCACGGTAAGCAAAAACTGTCTAATCCTCATTATGTAAAAATAGTATAGTTTAAAAAAGTGCCATTGTGTAAACTGTTTGTTTGCTAACTTCAGCACAATTGCACTGGATCTGTTCTGTCGCTACTTGCGAGCATCAGGTTGTGCAATCAGCTAGTTCACGACATAGGGATGGATTTAAATAAACTGTGCGAACAATCACTAAATCTAAAGCAGCAAAAACCAGCATTGTTCCATTCTCTTTTTATAGCATTTGTCTACTACAACAGTAACTTATCTTTATAATATATATAATTTATATATAATTTAAGTATTAAACAAAATGTAATTAATTATATATTTCTTACATCTTCATGCATGAACAAAATATCTGCGTATTTTTTAAACAAAAATTGTCAAAACAATGTTGAATTATATTTTATATTTTTTAAGCATGGTTTTCAACTTGCCATTTGAAAAATACAATACAAATGTTGATATACACAAATTGCTTCACCTTGCATACTCAAATGCTGTTTATTTTTGTTTGTCTTTTACAGAAACAACCCACCATTTTGAATTTGTGAATTTGTTAAAATCAAAAATCCCCCCTGCATTCCTCAGCAAGCAAGAATTGGGGTTTTATACAATTACAGTTAAAAAATAATAATAAATAAATACAATACAATATAAATGTTTATACAGTTACAGTTGAAACCAGATATTTACATACACCTCAGAAAAAAACACAAACACTTTTATTTCTTTTCTGTCATACATTAAATCAGAGTAAACTTTTTCTGTTTTAAATCAATATATATTAACATATTTTTTTGCATTTGTTAAATGTCAGAATCGAGCGAGAGAGAATTTTAATGTATTTTTATTATTACTTTCATCAAAGTCAGAAGTATACATACACTAAGTTTATCGTGCCTTTAAACAAAAAAAAACTCCAGAGGATTCCATTCTGAGCTTAAGAAGCCTCTGATAGGTTAATTGATTCCATTTGAGTTAATTGGTGGCACACCTGTGGATGCATATAAAGGCACACCTCAAACACAGAGCCTCTTTCTTTGACATCATGTGAAAATCAAGAGAAATCCACCAAGACATCAGAAAAAGAATTCTTGACCTCCACAAGTATGGCTCATCCTTAGGTGCAATTTCCAGATGCCTGAAGGTCCCACGTTCATCTGTTCAGACAATAATACGCAAGTATAAAAAACATGGGAATGTACAACCATCATACCGCTCAGGAAGGAGACGGATTCTGAGTCCCAGAGAGGAACGTTTATTGTTGCGAAATGTACAACTGGTAAGACAGCGTCATTATCCACAGTAAAACGAATACTGTACAACCATGAGCTGAAAGGTTACTCTGGGAGGAGAAAGCCATTACTTCAAAACCTCCATAAAATAGCCAGACTACAGTTTGCAACTGCACATGAGGGAAAAAAATCTTTATTTCTGGAGACATGTTCTGTGGTCTGACGAAACAAAAATTGAACTGTTCGGCCATAATGATAAACGGTATATTTGGAGGAAAAAGGGTGAAGCTTTGAAGCCTCAGAACACCACCCCAACTGTCAAGTATGGGGTGGTAGTATAATGTTGTGGGGCTGCTTTGCTGCAGAAGGGACTGGTGCACTTTACAAAATAGAGGCATCATAAGAAAAGAAAATTATGTGGATATATTAAAGCAACATCTGAAGACATCAGCCAGGAAGTTAAAGCTTGGGCGCAAATGGGTCTTCCAAATGGACAATAACCCCAAGCATACCTCCAAATTAGTTACAAAGTGGCTTAAGGACAACAAAGTCAAGGTATTGGAGTGGCCATCACAACGCCCTGATCTCAATCCCATAGAAAATTTGTTGGTGGCACTGAAAAGGCGGGTACGAGCAAGAAGGCCTACAGACCTGACCCAGTTACACCAGTTCTGTCAAGCAAACTATTGTAGAAAGCTTGTGGAAGGATACCCAAAATGTTTGGCCCAAGTGAAACAGTTTCGGGGCAATTCCACCAAATACTAAGTGTATGTATACTTCTGACTTTGATGAAAGTGATAATAAAAATACATAAAAATTCTCCCTCGCTCGATTCTGACATTTAACAAATGCAAAAAATATGTTAATATTTATTGATTTAAAAGAAAAAATTTACTCTGATTTGATGTATGACAGTAAAGAAATAAAAGTTTTTGTGTTTTTTTCTGGTGTATGTAAATATCTGGTTTCAACTGTATAATGGCAAAACATCTCATTGAAATCTTTTGTAAGAAAAAAAAAATCAGATCAATTGATTAATCAGGAAAAATAAATGCATATTAAACGATTATCAAAGTATTGTTAGGTTAACTTTAATAATGTGGTCGCATGTCCATGTTGACATGTTGACCACAATGAGATCAGTCAACTCCCTCATGAACTGACTGAGCATGCTACGCCCCCAGCCAAGCTACACACAGCCAACTCATTTTGGACCTTGCGATAGTAGCTCAAAAAACATTAAACATGCACATTTTTTCTGCTTGCAACACATCAATGTCAAGAACTGACTGCTTATCTGCTTTCTAATATATCCAACCACTTGACAAGTGCCACTGTAACAAAATAATCAATGCTATCCACTTAAACTGTCAGTAATAGTAATGTTATGGCTGATCTGTGAAAGTGGATGAATTACTGTGGTACAAGAGGAATAACAGACCTGAGAATTGTGCCATTATAAGTTCATATAATAAGTACACATAAATAAGTAATTCCGCAAATCTCAATGCAACCTTTGCAGCTATTCAAATTCTATGACAATTTAATCAGCCCTAATTCACACTAACAAGACCATACTGAAATAGTAGTGCCACTAAAAGATAATATCAGAGCTGCCAGATGCAGGAGTATGAGGTGAGCTGATATCTATTAAAATATTCTTCCCTTGGGCACCTGTACTCCCTTAGAAGTGTCAGTGACATTTTAGCCTCAGCTTTTACAAAAGGGGTCTAATGGCCTTTGAAACTCGGCAGGACCAAGGCCTTAACTGAGCGGCCGAGCCTTGTGCAAATGACAGAGGCTGAAATGATCTACAGGGAGTCTCAGTGGAAAGGTGAGAGTTTAAGTGGAGAATGCCGAGCTACAGGCTACTCACACAGACACTACAGTCTCTGACCTATTCGGTCTGATCTATCTCGCCCAGATAAACATACGCTAATAAGCTAAGCATGTATCAACAGACCCAGCTGCGAAATACAGGCTAGGATTATGGGATGGTCACAGAGTTTTCTATGTAAATGTGTCTAGACAGTGGTACTGACAATGTCAAAGAATATACATAAAACTCATAGGTGCACACATTATTTTATTTATAATTTTACAGTAAAATTGTGGCAAGGTTGCAGGGTTTGGTACCTTTTTTTACTCATCAGAAGGTTTTAGTCAAATTAGAGGGTCTGCCAATATGTAAAGTATTGCATCCTCCCCCAGACGGTGACATGAACAGTGACATTAAAGCGCACTATTAAAATTAAAAAATTAAAGTGATTTTTTTCTTTGCAAACTGAAGAAATTATATTCCTGCCAGTATAATAAGGTAAGTGAAAAGCGCTGTTGTTAAATACGTGCTTGTCACATGCTCAAAACCATGAAATCAATTTCAGTAAAATATCACATGGGCACGTATCATTTCCTTCTAAGCTGCTTAATGCCAAACCTGAGCCGATGATTAAATAAATATAGCATTTTGTTGCATAAAAAAATTAATTACATTTTATATTTACAATTTTGCACTTTTCATGTTTATATATTTTCTCAATGTTATTTCACAATTATATATTGACATTTTTCCATCCAGAATATAAAATGGAAATTTGTGGCTTGTTTTTATATAAATATATTTTTAGCCCAGAGATGATTTAACATCATTTTGAGTTTTTTAAGCATTAATCTGTACAATCCTAGAATTCTAGAATCATAATTTTTACTAAAACTCACGTATTGGCATATTTGACTTTATTTTATTGAAAGTTTTGCTGTCATTACCTCAAGCCAACAATCTCGAGACTTACAGACAAATTACAGAGGAAGACCATGAGTCTCAAATTTTATTATTAAAATAATTATAATGCTCAATTCTACTTTTATTTTTAAATGACTGCATTAAAAAACAACTCACTGTAATTGTTACATACATAAACACATGGATCAATATTAGTTTTCCCTATTTCTACCATCACTAAATAATACGATAAATAAGATTAAGTGTGCAGTTGTTTAGTGTACATCACAACATTGTTGTATTTAATTAACCATGAGCACTCATTAACCCTGTCACTGGTTTCCCAGCTGTCCTTAGGTCACATTTGGTAGGGACTAACCACTGCCTACTGGGAACACCACAGAAGACCTGCTGGTTTGGAGATGCACCAAGCCTGTCACCTAGCCATCACAATTGTAAAAGTTGCTCAGGTCCTTACACTTGCCCACTTTTCCTGCTTCAAATAGGTCAACTTTAAGAAGTGACTGTTTACTTGCTTGCCCACACCTGTTAATGGTTTTAATGTTATGGCTGATCGGGGTAAGTGACATTCAAAATGATTATCACTAACAATCTACTGTGGTTAAGTAGATAAGACTTGTACCACAAAGTACAGCTCTACTATTAGTCCGCTTCATATCACACAAACCCATAGAAGAATATTTTTCCGGAGACAGCACACCCCATCATGTTTTATTTCTTATTTAGCACTGATAGACAGTGGTAGCAGCAAGCAGCACAGTAAGGGAAGGGCTTGTATGGAGAACAGGCAGTGGACTGGTTAAGTGGTAGGTAGCAAACAACAAAGTATATTTGTGTGCGAGTGAGAGCGTATAGAGATGGGAAGCTACAGGGTAGAACTATTCATCAAACAGACCAGAGGGGGTGATAAAGAGTGACAAAGGCAAGACAAAGAGGTGTGTGTTGGTGACATGAAGCAAAAGAGGGACCATCAGCGGCAAACTCATGAGACACTTGAAGCTCTATAATTAACCTAGGCATCTGCCGGAATTGTCGTCTTACTTTCAGCTCCATGACAACAGAAGTTTGCCTCGCCAAAACACACAAAAAATGAGCTTACGAAAGCTTGTGGCTAAATTCTGCAGCTAAAAATCACTTGCTAATCATTTAGCTTTTTTATTAACTCATCCAAAAGTCTTTACTCTTCCAATAACTATTCAGCACATTCTTTTGCCTATAATCTTAATAGATAATGTGGCATTGCATTAATGCCCTGGGTTTAGTTGGGGACAATGGGACATGTTGTCGAGTGTGACTCATCCAGTTAAAGTGCATTTGAATAAAAGCAGGTTTGTCACTGGTACAGCTGGGAAATCTGTGTCTTCCATGCCAAAGAACACACAAATGAAGAGGACACATGAAAAAGGCAAACCAGTGTGTAGCTTGCAGTAAGACACAAGTGAAAAGCAATTAAGGGAGCAGCTGTGATTACGTTTGTGTTAAGCAGGTATTGAGTAATGGGTTCATTTTAGCTGGGTATAGGGAGCATCCTGCAGAGACTGGCTAAAATAGCATTTTAAATACAACATACTACATGACCACGTGTACACTGTCCCTGATGAAAGTTTCACTTCATATATATAGTAGGTTGAAAACCCTGAGCCTGCAAACACAACCCACAAACAATACATTTAATTTACAGTCATTTACAGTATACAAAAAATAGAACTTGTATAGACAAAACTTCATAACAACTGCCTTAAATATAGAACAACTAACAAGCATTAAATGTTAAATGTTTTATGATTGCAAATGATGTCTCTTGTGGGTGTGACATTAATTCACATAACATGACCTCTCCCTTTGCTTAACATTTTATATTGTTTTAAACAGAAGGCAATATTTTTTAAGCCTTTTATTTGAATAACAACTAAAGTGGTGAGAGTAAAATTTTCTGGGGAGAACAGAAAACCCAGGCTGTATGACTAATCTGAGGATTTCTCCAGAGTTAATCGTTTTGCATTTGATGCTTAATTGCGTCATCCCTACTTTGCATAGAATTGATCGAATCTCCCAGTTCAGCTGTATCTTGTCGCTTTATCTCTGTGCATTCAAATTCTACCTACGTAAATATTTAGTATTCAAATGCATGTTCACATGAGCAGCCCAGCATGTACTGTCTGTTCTGTATGGTTGCCTTTATGAATATGAAATTTAGGGCAAGCCACATTGTGTCATCACGGCCAATAAATTTACTTAGCCTCTGCAGTAAAAGAGATTGTGGGCAAAGTGCAGGTATTAAACTTGTATAGCCCTATTTGTATAGCCCTAAGTTTTTATTAATTATGATGTGGCGAAATGACTTTTATAAAGTATTTTATATAGAATTTTCTGTTTCCTGCAAGTTCACGTCTCTGATGCACCTCGTGTCCATATAAATCATCACTTTAGAGATCAAAGTCTGAGTGTTCTTATACCTTTAACTTTATTTTCTTCTACATAAAAGAAAAACAAACAACTTTATCTTTTTCAGTTTGCACATTTTATATCTCTACACATTATTAACTTCAGTTAAATCTTGAACTTTTGAACTTTAATAGCTTTAACAAGTACAAATTGCTTCTTATTCACAACATATGCTCAGCATATGCACAACCTAAAGGTAATATATACTGTATATATATATATATATATATACACATATGGTACACTCTATGCCCAATACAACAGCTGAGATCCAGATTGACTTTCTTACTTCATACATGCATCACTTTTTGTAAACATACATTGAAAGGCCAACTGATATAAACTGACAAGCAAATAAGGCTTGATCTGCATCCACATTGTCTTATTTACTGTTAACAAATAATTAAAAAGTGGATTATTTTCTACTTTTGTGGAACCAAGAACAACTGCACCTGTATACAGTTCTCTTATGAGACACTTTCTTGTGTTGTCTGTTTGCACTGTCTTGTCTTGCACTGTTTGTGTGGCTCGGACAACTTAATTTAGTCCTTAGCTCTATAGGAACATAGGAAGATTGTCTCATTTTACTATGTACTGTGTCAGCTATATACTGTAGGGTTTAAATGACAATAAAAGCTTCTTGGCTTGACTTGATGCAATACCTGCATTTAATAAAAAATAATTTAGACTATTTATTTTCTTGAGTAATGATTTTTTAGCCTAGAGGTAAATAGACTAAATTAAAATTGTCTAGACAAAGTTACACAAAGAGAAAGATTTAAGTAACATAGGTTTGCTTTTTTCCCTAAGAACCTCCTTAACATGGCCACCAGAGGAACATTTTACAGGTTCTGCCCCTTGATGCCTTTTATATGCCATTTATATATACATAATGATATTTAGACAGTAATGGCTGTATCTTGAGGTATTTTCAGAAGACAGAAAATTTATACTGCTACAAAAGCTGTACATTGACTACTCTAAAATATATCCAAGTTTTATTTCTATAGTATTGTCTCTTGAGAAGGAATACTTAAATGGTTGCTGAAATGTAATTTTGTGTACTCAGTTTTAAGATACTGTTTATTAATTCATTAATTAATGTTTTATTTCAATTATTTAACATTTTATTATTTTACATTATTTAAATATTGAAATCTAAATAGTTTTCTGGTTCACAGCCCTATTATGCACAAATAACCTTAGAATTAAAAAATCCCAGCTGGTCCAGTTCACACACATAAACTAGAAGGAAAAAGAGTCAAGGAGGTGGAGGGAGCCATTATTTTTTCATAGGGATGTAAAATGCAGCACCTTTAATCAGAATAAGGAGAAATGTGTAGCACCTAGGGGCTTTAGCACCTCCAAGCCTCTCATCTGTCTGTGAGTGTTTCCTTACACATCCCAGCTCAAATAATATTACACTCAGTAGCAGTTAAGGACACATGGCAGAAAACAAGCAAAACTGAGAAGAAGCAAATGGTGAAACAGACATAAAAGTTGACAGAGTGAGATGAATAATGAAAGATGGATTGAAGATATTTTAGTATTTACACTTACAGTATGATCTATTTAGGTAAAAAAAAAATGTTTAAGATGTATTGAATACAGTAGAATGTTATTATTTAATGTCCAGAATTTTTCGCATTTTTTATTAAAACCGTATAAAATAGTGTTGATGATACAGAGACTCGTTTAAAGTAGCCATACAACATTAATATATACAGTAGTAGTCTTTAGTGTTGCCAGTCTTTGTAACAAACTGCTTTTGGATTTACAGCTTGCCATTGAAAGCATTCAAACAGGTTTTGTGTGTCTATTTTTCCTTTAATATAGCAATAGACTGAGATGAAGATATACTGAGTGTTTTAAGGATTAAACATCTAAAAAATGCACTGCAATACTCTATAATCAGCCATCTAGTACAGTCCTCTCAAAACCGAAATCTATTGCTAAGAACTAAGGAGAATATGATGATTAAAGCCAGTGCCGTAGGATACCTCCCTCCCCCAGGAACCAGGTACTGAATCTGTTCCCTGAATAGTTGTCCTGGTGATGGTTATGTTTGTGCACATGGTGCAGTGTTTAATATCCTCCCCTGGTTCAGCCGCTCGACACACATCTAATTGGAGTCGGGTGACTCCAGCTGTTACCCTGCAGAGAACACTTTAACGCGATAACCATGTGTCTGGAGATACACGTCACGCAGGGTACTGTACGATGGGTTTCAAAGCATCGGTCACAAATGGGGTCAGAAGTCAACTGGAGTGCACTGTAAAAATAAACTTTTGTGTTTTTTTGAGGGGGTGGGGAAATGTCTCTTAAAAAGGACAAATTAAAAAGGACACTGACAGGTGTGAGAAACTCACGCAACTTGGCATGTGTCGAAAAAAATACAACCGAAGCAAAAAAGAAAGCCTTGCTACTGTTAGATTGAGATCTGCTAAAACTACATTCAAACCACTAAACCCTAAATCAGTATAAGCCAATCAGTTTAAAGAACAAACTATATAAAAGGCAGCCAAAATAAAAGCAAAGGTCAAATAGAAAAGTACTTCAAACTGATGTTTCCTTTCAGAATAAATGATGCTAATTAGATTTAACGCAGTGCTACACTAAACTTCTGTGAAAACACAAATTCTCCATGAGATTAATGGTATTCATTATCAATGCATTAATAAAGCGTCAATAAATTATTGATGTGCAATACAAGCCATTTCATAATATCAGCACGGCTCCTCGATGTCTGGCGAAGCAAATAAAAAGATACCCATCAATATTTGGCGGCTGTCCTAGGATCGCTAGAGCGCCACAAGTTGATGACAGAGTGAATAATGTCTGCTCAATTAATTATGCATCATGAAATATCCAGTCACATCAACACTGAATTTGGCAGTGTACATCCTTGATTTTCTGACACCACCATTACTATTTCGAGGTCTAGAGACTATATACTTCACAGTAATTGCTACCACAGTATTAATGTGCCCTTAAAGGAAATGGCATTACCATAATGTTTGTTGAGGCAATCCTCGTTACACAGGTGAGGTTTCTAGTGTGTTACCCTTTTGGGTGGAATTAGTCATTGGGTAAAGCAGTCTTGTCCTTGACCTTTCACTCATTATCAAATGCACTTCCTTTTCTATGAATGGCAATCATTCAAGATTGGCTGGTGAAACTTTAAAATCCACCATAAATCCATTATACATGTTTTCAGATAAAATGAGATGTATGATTTATATTGTGATTTATATTCATTTAAACATAAGCATAATGTGTTTTTTTTATTTTATAGTGTGTCATTTCATATGAGTTTAATAAAGAAAAGAAAAAACAAAACAAACATTTACTTATTATTAATCTCCACATTAGCCTTGGTGGTGAAGGCTTAATTTATACTTCCAATACAATATAAATTGATATACTAGTAGGGTTCAATCCCCGGTCAGGGAACCGACCCCAGCCACTCTTAGTGCCGGTCCCAAGCCCGGATAAATGGGGAGGGTTGCGTTAGGAAGGGCATCCAGCGTAAAAACGTGCCAAATCAAACATGCGGATGATCCGCTGTGGCGACCCCTAATGGGAGAAGCCGAAAGAAAGAAAGAAAGAAAGAAAGAAAGAAAGAAAGAAAGAAAGAAAGAAAGAAAGAAAGAAAGAAAGAAAGAAAGAAAGAAAGAAAGAAAGAAAGAAAGAACTGTAGTAGATGAAATTCTAGTTGAAATCAGCAAATAGATAATTGCCTTCTTAATGCTGTGCAATCTGGGTACTGAATATAACATAGGACCTAGGGGTCAAAATGGTAACTGCAGCAAGTGCTGAGACCTATTGGGGCAAGAACCACCCTGCCCCAATTTTTTTTTCACATTTTTAGAATGGACAGTATTACCAATTAAACAAAAAAAGATATTGTTTTATAACATATAATCAGAACTTTTTGCTAATTGCAAACATAGACAGTGTTACAATAATGTAACAAGCAATACAGTACACTCACCTTCCACTTTGATAGCTTTGTCCTACAGGTCACACGTTTTCTTCATTCTAAACATTGATATAAACATCACCTAAATTCAGCTGTATCAGCATGAATTGTTTTGCATTGTGTTTCTGCCTCATGATTGGATGAAAGGATTGAAGGTATTATCTGTATATTAGAAATGTGTGCACACCATGAAAAATATTACCAGGAGAAAAAAATGCAAAAGGTAGCTACAATAGCCGAATTTCAGGTCGACCTGCATATGTGCTGTCTATTCTGTTGTGTAATCATAAATATTTGAATAACAGCTTTGTTCAACTGCGTTCACTACAGCAAGTGGTTCCACTACCATTTACCAGGTTTGGTCATTTTTAGCAAAATTTCAGGTCTATACAAGTAGCATAAAATATTAAAATAATTATTTAAAAAATTAAAATATTGATGATTACGAAGTTACTCTAAAATTACACTAGATAATAGTATAGGTATAACATAAGTTGAATGTCAGAACTGTTAAAAATTCTAATATAGGTAGGCCTCTACTTATGACGGAGATAGAGACAGAAAAACCTGCCGTAGTTTGAAATGACGTAAGTCGATACAAGTAACTGCTACAAGAATGCATGAGAACACTGAACACATCTTAACTAGAGGAAGACACGCTAGCGACTTTGTGGGTCCACCAACGCATGCCTGCCAGACACCCTTTCTCCCCCACTGTTTGGAGAAAACTGACTGACTGCACGTGAGGTTTTCATGAATAAATTCTTCATTTTTTTTCCCGTTTTTTTGTGTGACAGTCGTATCTCTGAAAAATTCATAAGTCGATACGTCGTACGTCAGGGTCTGACTGTGCACTGGTTTTGTACAAGTGTTTAGGCAAGAGATTTTGCCAACACCTTAAAAGTCAAACCTAGCAAAAAATAGGTCAAATAAAAGATCTCACTGTTTATTTACAGCGCAAACAAATTTTTAAAACTGAATCACTTAAAAACTAATAAAACATTTAAAGTGTGCCTATAATTATTCTGAAAGAAAATACTGGGTGTGATTCTAAGATACGGTATAGAGCATGCAACACAGATTTTGGCTTTTTGTCAACGCAAAGACACAGACCCAGGATCAGTTTTCTAAATTAGTTTGAAGAAAAAATATACAGCACAGGGTTCAGGTCAGCAAAACAGATACAGGACATCACCCACACAAGTATTAATAAACCTATAAAATATGAAGCTTCTAAAATTCCCTGGCCTTGTACAGATGAAATCCACCCACTGAAAGTAATTTAAAAATAAATCAGTTTGTTAATAATCCTCAGAGGGACTATCTCAGAATACTATCAAGTGTTCTTGATAGTACAAGTCCATATCAGTGACAAAAAAACAAGTGCTTCCAAGGAGAAAACTAAAACTGTGTTGACTGACTTCAAGATCTTAATTGTCTGTATATCTCCATCTAATATGGCATAACTGTGACATCGGTTTTAAACAGTACCGATCTGAACCGTGAGTAAATCCCAAATGAATTATTTTAACACAGTCTCAGGGTGTCGCTTTGACGTGGAAATGATATTAAAGGGAAAACACACCATGGAAGAAAAAAAAAAACACACCATCAAAGGCGTTTTCCACACCTCACGTTTTTTTTCTGGCACACAGCGAGAGAGAGGTGTTTATTGCAGGATTACTCACTCCAGTGCTGTTTATGCAGTGGGAAAGCTCAATCCTGTGATGTCACTCGTAACTCAACACTCAAGAGATTTGTGGAGTCTCAGATTTGCTGCAATTTTTTGACAATAGAACTCTGACACATTTTTTCGTATTAAATGTTACCATGTTTTTTAACTTAACGCAAATAAACAGTCGAACTGTAATGTAATGATTCTACCAGACCGACCAAGCTGTATTGTCCTTGTAAATGTGCTTTATTATAAGAAAGAAAGAAAGAAAGAAAGAAAGAAAGAAAGAAAGAAAGAAAGAAAGAAAGAAAGAAAGAAAGAAAGAAAGAGCAATCTAGCAACTATGTACAAATGGATGTTTTAAACAGAATAGCCTTCATTTCATATCAGCTTTTTATAACAAAACATCTATGACATGCAATAGAATCAGTTATGACTGAGCAGAAAGCATGTTTGTGCCTCAATATTTGTTGTTCCAGAAGGCAGATAAGACCAAGATAAAGCCTGCAGGTTTTTAATCCAGCATTTCTCAGCACTAAGGACATGTAATTTTAGTAGTTTTGTCGATATGTACAGAAAGACGTGGCAGGGGAAAGAAATCCACCACATCTTCCTAAATGCATCTTTCACACTGCCTGTTCTATAATTGATCACTGACCAAAATCATTGATTCCTGCCGTACTGTACAACATTCCCTGCCCCAAACCACTCCACTTCATTTCATTCATCTCTAATCATCTACTTCAATGATCTTTGTGTAGCACAAAATGCTTAGTTTAGAATATGACTTATTTTGATACTATCGAAATATTTTAATAAAGTGTTTGATACATTGACGCTGTTTGAAAAACAAACAAACGAGTGTGTGTGTGTGTGTGTGTGTGTGTGTGTGTGTGTGTGTGTGTGTGTGTGTGTGTGTGTGTGTGTGGGTGGGTGGGTGGGTGGGTGGGTGGGGGGTAGTAACCTTAATTATAACTGACAGGAAATATAATTAGTAATCGCTTCTGCTTTAAAGCAGATGTCCAGCTCTTCATTCAAACTTGTTAACATCATTATAAATAAATAAATAAATAAATAAATAAATAAATAAATAAATAAATAAATTAGCATAAGATGCTTGAATGAAAAATAAGACTAACATGGGCTGCATTGCTTACATTATGGTTTATAACATGCCCCATGATTAGTTTTTTTTTATTTATTACTAGTTGGATTGATTGAAGGTCAGCATGAGCTCAGGTAATGCTTTATATTAGCACTTTAGATGTAGCTTGCTAGGAAAATTTTATTTTTCAGAATTAATGACAAACTTGTATATTTGCTATGGCTATAGAGAGATAAAAAAAAACATTAACAGCTTTATATGTATTATTAAAATCACTTTAATTAGTGCTGTATTTAATAATTTAGGAATTGTGGGGAGGTACTCTTATCATTATTATTATAATTATGATTAGTGACAGTAGCAGCTGTCATAGTGTATATATATATATATATATATATATATATATATATATATATATATATATATATATATATACCTTATGAAATATATAATATATAATGCATGGATACAATGTCTTACTTTTTTCCCCAAGAACCTCCTTAACATGGCCACCAGAGGCACTTTTTACAGGTTCTGCCTCTTGATGCCTTTTTTTGAAGACCCCCAGAAAGATCTCCGTTCCACAAGAAAAAACAAGACTGTCCTTCCAGAAGTTACTTACATAAGCAGATGAAACTTACTCTGACTTTCGAATTTCCTGATGATGGTGTCCAGGAAGGTGTTCTGGGGCGCCACGTGTCCGCGTCGCACCGGCATCCTGATCGTGACGCGCGTGGTCCAGACGCGGCGCGTGGTCCGGAGCTGGAGCAGGAGCCTCACGCGCCTCTAGACAGAGAGCGAAGAGCGCCGCGGCGCCCGGGCAACTTCATTAGCGATGCCGTCCGCTCTAGCGGCCAACACCCCACACACACACACGCCACTGCCACTCTGCTCCTATCCAATTCAACGCGTGTGTGTGTGTGTGTGTGTGTGTGTGTATGCGTGTGCGTGTGTTGTCAAAAAAAAAAAAGGAGCCGGAAACGCTCCTGAAATCCTTTCTCCGCTTTAGAATGAACTATTGCACGCGCGCTCACTTCGTCGCATCCAGGTTCTATGGGGGATGAAAAGCAAAACAAAAAAAAAGAAAAAAAAAACTGATGGTGTCACAACTCCAAGGTTTTGATGGGTTTGCTTTCTTTCTTTCTTTCGTTCTCTTTTCCTCTTCTCAGGACGCTTTCTTCTCGCGCGGTAGAGCGTCGGTGGGGTTGGAGATGTTTCAGTGCGCGCACTGGATGGAGCTCACACACTGGAGGCGGCGGCGACACCTCCTTCAACCCCTTCCGCTCTGCTGGAAGAGCTACAAAACATCACAGCGCGCACCAAAAGCGCTCCATCAGCATCCTCAAAAGCCCCATCACACATACCCAAATGATGCATTACAACCCCTGTGTTATAACCCCGAACCCCCATCATCATCATCATCATCATCATCATCATGCAAGTAGCAGAAACAAGAACATAACAAAGCATGGAATAAGGAAAGATTTGCTTTCTAAACAAACTGAGATGTTAATGATGAGGATGATAAGGAGGAGGAGGATGATTTCGAAAGCGCGTGCGACAGGTGCGTGATGTTCACCATGCAGGTGTGGTGATGATTTGGAGGAAAGAATCCGAGACACAATAGTGAACTATCATGAAGCGTCTTTAATAAAGAAACAGAAAGAGTTCACACAAAGCATGCCGCCTCACCTCGATCCCGGCTGCACTGGTCTCTATGTGTGTGTGAGAAAGAGAGAGAGAGAGAGTGTGTGTGTGTGTGTGTGTGTGTGTGATGGAGTGAGTGAGAGTGTGTACGTGACGGACTTAAAAGGTTCTTTGTTTGGTTGATGGACGCAGCTGTAGGGTTTTCACCGCCACACACACACACACACACGCGCACGCGCGCGCGCGCACACACACACACTGTAGCTGCTACGTCACCGTGGCGTGGATGTGGGGTTTCCCTACCCGAAACGCTGAGAGGCGGGCTGTATCTCCAACCATCTAAACGATCCTGTACTGAGCAGTTCGTGCAAAAAAAATCCTGCTATCACCAGGATCTTATACTTTAGTGATGTATTGGGAAAAAGCCATCCAAGTCGAGCGGGTTTTTTAAAGAAAAAATAAGACTACTGAAGGTTGGGAGATTTCCACAGATAAAAGAGAGAAAAAAACGCGCAATAAGCTTAGCAGGTAAATATTTTCTGTCTACACATGATTCTACTGTCGGTTTTGCAGGCTCGGTAATAATGGTGAGTAATTTTAAAGGAGAAAATAACCCTCCGATTCTTTCGTTATGTCGGGGATTCGAGGTTTTATTTAGTGATTCCGCTAGGGGGCGCCCCGTGGCCTTCTCCCTCCTCAATCCCTTATTTAGGCACGAGCGCGCAGGGAGGCCACCGGTGAGATCTTCCAGCTTCCCAGTGTTACACACTCCTCCTCCTCCTCTATCCAATCTTTCTTTCTCTCTCTCTCGCTCTCTCTCTCTCTCTCTCACACACACACACACACACACACATTGTACACACGCACACGCCTCAATAATCTATGTGGCAAAATATACACATAGACAGACAGACTTCATATAAACTGCTCTGTTTACACACACACACACACACACACACATTTTTTTGTAATTAACAAAAGATTTCTGAACATTTGTACACACACACACACACACACACACACACACACATCTCACCAATTTTTTTGTGATTAAAAACACAGTGCACACACACACACACAAACACACCCACACCCCACTGATGGGTGGTCAGGGCCAGCAAAGCCTTCTCTGCTGGCCTAAACACTACCAGAAGCACTGACCTACATTTACAACCTAAATTCTAATATTTGTTCCATGAAATTGTATTAATTTATTCCCAACAGTTTATTCTCTTCATTTTGTAGCGTCTCTCTTGGCTGCACTGCTTCCAGTACGTGTATGTGGATGTAGATTTTTTTGTCCAATCAGATTTCAGCCTCTATGTACTGCCATGTCAATCTAATCTCCCCAGGACCTTCAAAGTCTGTACTGCTGGGGTCTTTACCATAGTCTCCTTAAGAAATAGCTCTGTTTCTTTAACCCATCAGATTTTATATTCGCCTCACAGGGCAGCTACCTGGCCCAGAATAGCGTCAGCATTTCTCTGTCCTCTGATTGGTTGGTCAGAAGGAAACTGTTACAGCAAAGTTTGACTGGCAAAACACGTGTGTAGCGCTGCACACATTAATACAACAGCATAATTGTATAAGTTAAAAAAAATCTAATTATTGGCATTTGCTGTGAAGGAAATAAACTGTTTTCATACAGACTTCATCGCACCACTTTACTAGCTCATCTGGATTATTATCCTATAACAGAAGGCAATCATCATATTTATTTCCTTGTTTATTACTTGTAATATTTACTAATTATTGTTGTGATAATGTTTTTGGAATAATTTCCCCTTATTATTGTTGTTGCAATATAAATAAAGAAATGTAACAAATGATTTAATGGCAGAACTGAATATACTTTTGAAACTACATTTGTTGGCCCTTTGCCTCGTGAAATCTATTGCAAGTCTGTGCTCAGGTCCACGACTGCCAGAAACTAGAACCATGAGCCAACATCTAAATGGTGCTTTATTTAATGGCAGTGATTTGCCACTTTATCGCTGTAGATATAATAAACTCTATAATAAACCAAGAATAAACTCAAACATATAATGTGTCCAACATTAGATTTTTTTTCCCTTCGAAATTAAAACGTAATACCTGGCGTGTTTAGATTTCCTGGAAAGGCCACAGCTGTAATGTTAAACCATGCCGTTATTCTTTTTTGTTCTCCTCCAGGGTGCGTCTATCAAGCCTGTTATGTCTGGTGCTTTTTGAAAGATCTGTGGTCATTATCGTTGTGTGTATCTGACTCCAGCTGCTGCAGTGAGTCATACAGCAGACAGAACAGTGGACAGGCGTATGGATATCATAATGCAGGATACATTTAGTGTGGGGAATTTATAGCTCAGAAGTCAAAGTATCTTTCATTGACATTTAAAACACATTCACACAAAACACACACACAAACTACATTTTCATTTTTATTATTACTAAAGCCTTAGGTTGATCACTAGTAACATATGAATGCATGATAGGTACAGAATTTTAAATAGATATGCTGGAATTGAAAACGTAAAAAAAAAAAAATACAAATACAAATGAAAAATGCTTTTTTTTCCATTTTAAAAGAAGAACAGGAATATCTTTGGTCATAATACAGAGCACTGAGAGCATTAGGTTTCACTGCAACATTTAACAGTAAGTATTTAAATATAACAGATGTAATAAATTTTTTAAGTATGCAGTGTACTGTGTGTGCATTTGTGTGTGGGTGTGTGTGTGTGTGTTTGACAGAGAGAGACAGAGACCAAAAGACATAAAAGACATTAGGATATAAAAGCCATAATTTAAAACCTGTACAGTTATCTGAGAGCTTCAGAAAGTACTATATAAAAAGTTTTCAGTCATATAATGACTACAAGCTACTTCAAAATATACTGAGGGTGTTTGGGTGATTTTTATTTCTTTCTTTTCCCAAGCTGTCAGTTGTTCCAAAAATGTTTAACGTTTGGCCAGATCTCCACCTGAAAATAAGAAAGGAGAACATTAAATCAGCAGCAGCCCAACACCTGCTGTTTGTGTATATTGGGGTGAGCTAAACAATGTTTCTTCACTGACCCAGGACAGAAATCAAGTTACAAAGAAACCATATATATATATATATATATATATATATATATACACACACCAACAATATAACATTATGAGAGGTGAAGTGAATAACACTGATTATCTCTTCATCATGGCACCTGTTAGTGGGTGGGATATATTAGGCAGCAAGCGAAAATTTTGCCCCTAAAAATGTATGTGTTAAAAGCAGGAAAAATGGGTGAGCATAAGAATTTGAGCAAGTTCGACAAGGGCCAGATTGTGATTACTAGATGACTGGGTCAGAGCATCTCCAAAACGGCAGCTCTTGTGGGATGTTTCTGGTCTGCAGTGGTCAGTTTCTATCAAACGTGGTCCAAGGAAGGAACAGTGGTGAACCAGCGACAGGGTCATTTGTGGCCGAGGCACACAGATGTACGTGCGGAGCGAAGGCTGGTCTGTGTTGTCCAATCCAACAGACGAGCTCCTGTAGCACAAACTGCTGAAGAAGTTAATGCTGTTACTGCTCGAGGGATCAGAACTGTTTTAGCAGGAAAAATCGGGACCAACGCAGTTTTAGGCAGGCGGCCATAAAGTTGGTGAAATCTTTTTTTTGTTATATGTATATAATCCCTCAGGAACGTATTAAGTGGCAGACCACAAGTGTGTTTAGTCTCTGCCTCGCACGTTTTTTTAATTATTATTATTATAATTAATATTATTAAACTTGGAGCGCAGTGTCACTGTGGTTTCTCCATACCGGAAATAAGATTTGTTTTGTGCATGCATGAAAACGCTAAAGAATCCACTTTACCCAAATGGGGTCTAACAAATGTAAACTCTTTAATTTTTCTAATAATTTAATTTTATTTAATCAATTTAAATAGTGCCAATTTAATTGATTACTTAATTAAATAAATATAATGAAAAAGTGTATTGCATTAATTCCATTTATTCTATTTTATTGTTATAAATATTATTTTATATATTATTTAATAAGCAGGCATTTTATTTAGAATTGTTTTAAAAATGTAAACTGTTTAAATATCAATGATTACAAATGTAAATAATAATAAACTGCAATAATAAAATGTCAAGCAATTTTATGCTTTGCATTTTTTCCCCCTAATTGTACCAAAATGTTACCAAACCGTAACTTAAAAACCGATGTATGCACTTGTGTCTTTGAGCGTTGGAGGGCGGAGCCGGACGGAACGATCGGTAAGAACCACCTGCAGCTGATGAGACTAATCAGTGCGCTCTGTTTTAGTCCGGTGACGCCAATAAAGAGGAGCGAGACACCAGCCTAGGGAGAGAGCGCCACTAAGCAGAGAAGAGCACAAGGGTCACTGAACGGTGACTGAGCGTGGGCGGTCACCAGGAAAAGGCGTGCTGGTGCGCAAGGAAACTAGCAAGGCGCTAGAAGGTGAAAGCGTGCCGATCCGCGAGTGAGACAGGATATGCCGGAGGAAGGCGGGACGATCTGTGTGTGGCCGCCGGCAGAAGACAAGATGGAAAGTCGTCCTGAACCGCAAGTGTGTGGGTGAGCCCCGGCGTGAGTACTGGAAAAGGAAAGTGCCGGGGTGAATATAAAAGTAAACTTTTGCCTGTCTCTCTTTCTTCCAAAGTGGTACCAGTGAGTTTTCTACAGTGGTGCCGAACCCCCATGCTGAAAGAGCGGTATAACGCATTGGAGACTTTGCCACGGAGGTAGCAGGCGGTAAGAAACCCCTGCAGCTGATGAGACTAATCAGTGCACTCTGTTTCAGTCTGGTGATGCCCATAAAGAGGATAGAGACACCAGCCTAAGGAGAGAGCGCCACCAAGCAGAGAAGAGTGTAAGCATCACCAACTAAGCGTGACTACGCGTGGGTGGGCGCAGGTGAAAGACGTGCCGGCCAGCAAGTGCACTCGGATAAACAGCAAGAAAAAGCGTGTGCGGTCCACAAGGAAATTCTTTTGGTAAACTTTGGGTCTCTCCCTTTCTTTCACCGCAGAACCAGTGTGTTTGCTACAATACAGACCCATGTTTATGTACAGTTTATGTACCGTTACACCCCCAATATAAATATACAGTATCTGTAGAGTAGAGCACACCCCTGACATTTTAACAACCATTTGATCATATATCCTCTCAATGGACAATATTATGGAAATTAAACTTTGATATATTTTAGTCAATGTGCAGCTTGTATAGCAGTATAGATTTACTGTCCTCTGCAAATAACTCAACATACAGCCACAATACAATGATATAACAATAATTATATAACAATACAGTTCTTGCAAAAAAAAAAAAGGATGGTAACTCAAGAGAGGAAAGGAGAGTGCATACCCTGGATACAGTATATCTATGGACTCGGTGTAACTCAGAACTGCTGATATAAAGACTTAAGTTTGGCTGTTTTGGGTGTGTGAATGGTTATAGCACATTCAACGCTGACGTGATATTACTGAGTCAGCTTTGTAGCAGTTACAAAGCTGCCAGAAAATACAGTGCAGATCATGTAAGAGAAAGAGAGAGAGAGAGAGAGAGAGAGAGAGAGAGAGAGAGAGAGAGAGAAATGACTAGAGAAATTACCAGCCAAGGCAGTCACAGGAAGGCTGTTATTTTTTGTCCTTAGTTGTTAAGGGAAAAAGTTTTTTCAACACCAAGAAAAATTTTTTTAGACCTCCTTATACACTTACTTTATTCTATATGAAAAAAAAAAAATGTGTAAACCCAATAGATTCAGGATAACACGACACGTGACCTGTGCTGCAGCTAGCATTACTTCTACTAGTACTCAATTCTACTCATTCCAAACACCACCACCTGATGTCACATCAA
Source organism: Silurus meridionalis (assembly GCF_014805685.1). NCBI lineage: Eukaryota > Metazoa > Chordata > Actinopteri > Siluriformes > Siluridae > Silurus > Silurus meridionalis. The sequence continues at coordinate 30,013,188 of NC_060887.1, forward strand.
CATCATATTACTATCCTGCAAAAGACATTGCTAAGACTCATATATTATTCATATGTGATGTGGGGAAAGAACACTGCAGTTTATAGCTAAACCAATTACTTTATCACTGACTTCCTGTTGAGGGTGCAAACAAAAGATCGCTACATGATCCTATAGTTTGTATTAAAGTATTTAAGTAACTACCTTGCTGTCTCCTTCTGCTGATCAAGACGAAAAAATAAAAAAGCAGTACAAGGATATTTGTTGAAGCTAAAATGTCTGAATGACAAGCTTCTGAACGGACTAATAACATGATAGACAAATAGAAGCACTTTTGTATGCTGATTGGTTGTGCATTAACTGTCCACACCTCTTTGATGTGCCACAGAGACCAGAGATTTTACCAGAGTAGATACGTTTGGTAGGAGCTGCAAGGGCAGTGATAGTTTAATGGAAAAAGACTTCATTTACCATTATATTTCCTTAAACAAAGATTTAGATTGTGATTGTGAAATAAGTAAACTAGAACAAGCACTGCCAGATATTAATAAAAAGTCTTCAAAAAAGACTGATCAAACCTAACAGATTATTTTATAGGGTTTAAAATAAACCTTGTCCTTGATATTAAAAAAAGTAAAATGCAACTGCAAGGACAGCATTCGTTCCTAATGCAATAGTTTGGAGCTCTGCACTTAAGTCCTTAACACTTTATATAGCAAATGCAATGAATTAATCTCAATTTAATAATTAAGGTGTTATTACAAGTCTGAAACTGGCAATCATGTTAACATTACATTTACATTTATTATAGATCAACATTTATAACAATAATAAGTGATTTTATAATAATTTTGACATTATACATACCATATCTGAAGTCCTGAAAATAAAAAGATGACTTCCAGAGTTTTTACACTTTTTTTAAGGACTACACAGCAACTGATCACCAAAGTACATAATATTGTGCCATCTAGAAGTTATAAGTCTGCATGGGTTTAAACCTTCATGGCAGGAGACCGAATGTTATCTTTAGAGTGTATTAAAATCAAACAAGTGATTTTTTTAAATGTTCATTGTATACGTATACATTTAATCACTAATTAAGCAGGTTTCAACGAATGAAAATTCAAAACATTTTAAGCATTTTGTACAAATACTGTTTCTATAGAAAGCCTGTCTGTGGCTTGTCTGTGGTATCCCTGAGAGTATTTAGTTTTGTATTTTTCATTTCATAGTTGTATAAGTTTAGCTTAGTGTATGTGTGGTCACACTACACCTGTACCCACCCTGACAGCTGGTACACTCGCAACTCTGTATGACGGGCAGCACCACGGGCTCACTTTCACCACTGGAACAGTGCAGGCTGAGGAAGAGCACAGGAGTCTGGGGGTCCAGCCTGTAACTACAGCAGTCACACACGGCTTGTAGGTAGGGCTCCTGGCACACACACAAAAACACAGACACAAAGAAAATGAATTAAAGAATTAAGATAAATAGGAGGAGACAGAATTTGGGGACAAAGGAGACAAAATTGCAAATGCATTGGAAATGACAGATGACAAGATGAATAAACGGGAAAACTACAATCATGAAACAATCCAAATATTAGATTCATGGCACATTTACTTTCCTAAGATTAAGTTGCTCTCTGCATGACAAAGAGGGTGTATACGTTTTCAGGCACACTGAGAATAGGATTCAATTTAATGTCCTGAGAGGAGTATGATTGAACAAAAAACAGGGGAACAAGATGTGCTTTTGGTGTTAAATCTAACAAATGAGAGATCTATATGCTCGCAAGTGCTCTGCTTCCCGTCTCCATGGTGACTTGAGAGACATTCTAAGCCTAAACATATTTTTAACAGTCATAGCAAACAGACACACTAAGATAGAATCACCCAGATTAGGTGGCTGGCTCAAGGGAACCATGCAATGACTAATCAGATTTACAATGAGAGTCAGTGTCGATTTTTGATCCCAAACATAGAGAATCAGGTCTGTATTCACAAAGCATCCATCAGGCATACAGCTGATTTTAGACCCAGTGTCCCACTGAGTATATTGCCTTTACCTAGTCACTTAGTGGTCAAAGAAAACAACAAACTGATACAAAAACAGAACTTCTAATATTATGGACATACTGTTTCTGTAGTTTCCTTTTTTTTTTTTTTTTTTTTGCAGGTTGGTTTAACTATTATATACACTTACAGAATGGTTATTTGTGATTGTCAGTCTAGGAACCATGATAATGCAGAGAAACTGTGAAACTTTATAGTACCACATATATTATAAAATATACAGCCCCTGACCAGTTTGATACTCAATTCTGGTTGGTTTGAAGGTGATTTTATTTTTGTGAAGCAGAATGGCTTTAATAGTAGTTCAAGCTATAGGTTTATTTGAGCATATCCAATACATTAGAATTTTTGTAGACACAACGCACATGGGGACTTGTTTTACAGATGTATCATATATTAAATTAAGGTTTTAACAACGTTTTTATGGGTTTTTGATATTTTTTGTTTTTGTAAACCATGAGTAATTGTTGATATAGTGAAGTATTCTAGCTAGTATTATAGATAGATAGATAGATAGATAGATAGATAGATAGATAGATAGATAGATAGATAGATAGATAGATAGATAGATAGATAGATAGATAGATAGATAGATAGATAGATAGATGATGACTCGGATATTAAAATGATTAGAACAGATACTGCGCTTGAATTGTTCTATGTGAATAAAATTCTGGGATCAGTTAAATAATCTATCTATCAAACTATCTATTTAATTACGTGAAAGAAAATAGATGGACAGAGGGCGATAGGGTTAAGTATTTTATGCTTGCTTGATAACACGAAAAGATTCAAGTTGTGTAACACAAGTTATAACAGTACCACAAATAATACGATGTGTCATTCTTTATATACAGTAAATAAATTCAGGTATTACTTTGGTATATAAGAAATAAAATACTTGAATACGTTTTTTTAAAATAATAAATTCCAGCACTCTACTCATACTATAGTTGTTATAGTTGTTAATATAAGATCCTGGAGCATCAAGGGTGCTGACTAATTTGAAAATCTTTATATCATGACATCACCAATGATAATCGAGCTGTCACTGGGTTTTGGGATACAAAACCCAGATTCAGAGAATCGGGATTACTGACTATATGAGCAGTATGCGTGTGATGTTTTATTCTGGACACGTCACATAGTTTTGGGGTTTATCAGATGACTGATGGATGATTTATGAAATCTGTGAAACCTGTCATCTCCATTTTTCACCTTTGATTAAGATCGCATACATCTTGTTATATAGAGTAAAATATTAAATTCTGCAAATGGTTCCTCCAAAATTGAAGCCATGGTTTATTATGTTTATTAGAGGAATATGCGATGATCACAGCAATAAGTATGTGGCTCACATGCAGCAATAGCATAGTTTACAGGATGTGGACTTCTTTAAAGCTTATATGATATGACATCTTGAGTTTATTTCTCATTCTGCCATTGGGTACCATTACAGAGGTTTACTAAAACAGATGCATTACCTAATAAACGCTATATAGTTCCTTCTTAGATCATGACAGTACACTAATATTTCCCAAAACTGGATCATAATCTGTTCTCTTACACTGAAAACCAAGCAATGGAGAAGCACCAAACACCTGGTCCAGGTGGGTTTGGAGCTGAAAGAGATTATACATGAGGACCATCTGGCAGCCATCCTGGGACTATGTTGGAGCTTTGTTGTAAACCAAACACTAGAGTTTCTGCTACTGGCATGCCAAATAGACACATACCCATACAGGATCAGACCGGGTATTTGCATAGCAGAGAGTTTTTTGTACCTCTAGAATAACATCGGTTCCAGACAAACAGCGCCCCCTGCAGAAGCTGACCTCTACATTGTCCAGGTGGCAATCACCCTTGGTAATGTTCCTGATCTCAGTGTGGCGATGACATGGATCTTCTACAGACACAAGAGAGAGAGAAAGCACAAAATGTCAGTCTGATTAAAGGATTTAAATATTTGCTTGTCTACCAAACATATTCCGAAAGTGTTGGAAGTCGTTCAACTCCTGCTAAGAATAGTTCAGAGCATTTATAGTTTTGACAACCCTACACCAACCCTGCACCAGAGTCCACATCGTAGGATTGCATTAGCTAGTTTTCAGAAAAGAATTCTGCTGACGAGATGACTCCTTGGACATCTTTCTGTAAAAAAGTACTTTTTTGGTGCTTAAAACTTTTCTGTTGAGTCGTCCAGTTCATTCCAGTTCAAATCCAGGAAACACCAGATGAGGTCTGACAATCCTTTATATACACACACACACACCAGAGTTAATAGTGTGCAACAAACTTTTCATCCATTGCACATGGATCCTCAGGATTTGCTGACAAAGATCAGCAATTCCACAGGGGCCAGAGAGGAGCACTAATAGCAGTGTAAGTCTAAGTTGATGTCAGACTTTGAACATTCCTACCTATGTACTCTTTCCTGCAGACAGGGCAACACTTTCCATCCTCCAGCACTTTGACTTCACCCTGGGCACAACAGAAGGGATAAACAGAGGAAAGGGGCAAAGTCAGCAATCTCACTCAGAATAACATACACTTATTTGTGATTCGTCTCTCCAGAGATGGACTACAGCAGCAGGATGAAACATCAAGCAACAACCATAATACGCCAATTCCCACTGTGCCCTGTTACGGTTCTTCCTTTGGGAGCCGTGTTTTTGTGAGCTGAAGATTGATGTTAAATGTCCTCCAAAATATTTAAAATTTAATTAGAAAATGATCTGGAGACTCAAACAGGAAAGCAACAAAATGCATGTATTATTGCATAGCACATAGTAAAATGGCAACAAGAGTTATGAACGTGTTCACAAAAAAAACAAATTTGACTGTAAGCGTTAACTTGTCTAACTCTACAATATGAGTATGGTTCAGTTAAAGGCTCTACCTAAAAACCAAGTATTCTGACATCCAATTAATCTATGTTTTGAAATGCTTGAACTAGCATTTGTCACAAAAATCTGATTTATTTGCATTTTGGCTTTAATTAATAAAATCTGACATTTTTTTCTTTTATCTTTTTTTTGGTATGACAATGTTTAGTAGCATGCAGTCTGCTAGCATCCCAACCAATTACTGTTAAAATGCATTATTTAAACATTTTTGGATAAAATCCCCCTTTGGCATTTAGCAGACACCCTTATCCACAGAAACTTACAACCATTTTATTTATACAGCTGAGGAGTGAGGGTTAATGCACAAAAGCTGGTGAGTGGCATCTTGGTGGTGTTGAGATTTGAACTCACAACCTTCCAACCCAAAGTACAGCATCTTAAACACTGTGCTACCACTCATTTTGCATCACTTTTTCTCGATACACAAATGACAAAGCACGTGTAAACAGGGTGAATACATAATAAAATCCTATATACACCAAACAGGCGTAACTTTATGGCCACCAATCAGGAATAACATTATAACCACCTGAATAATATTGTGTTGGTCCCCCTTTTCCTGCGAAAACTGTTCTGACCTGTTAAGCATCAACAGCATCAACTACAGCAATTTTGAGCTACAGAAGCTCGTCTGTTGGATCGGACAACACGGGCCAGCCTTCCAACGTGCATCAATTAGCCTTGGCCACCCATGACCCTGTCGCCAGTTCACCACTGTTCCTTCCTTGGACCACTTTTGATATACCACTGCAGACAGGCGACCACCTCACAAGTGTTGCAGTTTTGGAGATGTTCTGACCCAGTCTTCTAGCCATCACAATTTGGCCCTCGTCAAACTCGCTCAAATTCTTACGCTTGCTTATCTTTCCTGCTTTGAGGACAAAATCAACTTTGAGGACAAAATGTTTACTTGCTGCTGATGGAGTGATTATATAGTTTATATAGTTTATATAGTGTTTATATATAGTTTATATAGTGTTATTCACTATACACCGGTTATAATGTTATGGCTGATTGGTGTAAATCTTATATTAAACATATTTATAGTTTGGAAATGTAATTGTTTTCTGTTTTTATATATATTTTTTGTCATGAACAGTAAAAAAGCAATTAACTTCATATTATACTGTGCAAGCTGTATGTGACCAACTTTTTTATTTATATGTTTTTTTAATTATTCAGGGCATTTCTTAATGAGTTACAGTAACATAAAACCCTTAAGAAAAGGATTAGGAATTGTGAATTAAGGTTTTCTTTTTGAAGGTTTAAATAGGTTTAAAAAAATATATATATATATACTAGGTAGGTTTAGTTCTAAGCCCTTTTCAGAATCCAAGACTCTGAATTCCCCTTAATACAAACAAAAAAAAATCTTCTTTAGAGTTCAAGCTGCGAGCACATGTTTTAAAGCAGCACAATGGAGGTGTTAAGCCCTGGCTTCCTCTGTGAATGTGGTGTGGGGGCATGACAGTGGAACTGCCATCTGGGATCCACTATGTGACCAGAGCAGTAGCCTGGACAGTGAGTCAATCTAACCAGCAGCATCTGCTGCTCTCCAGGGACTTCTTTCACACTAGGGACACTTTCTGATGCAATAGATACAGCATGGCTTACAATCGTTGCAATTTTTTCTATTAATGGTGCAAAGCTGCACAGTGTGGCACTAATAAAAATAAAAGTTGTGTTGAGGAGTATGTAAAAAAAGTTTTGTAATAAATCAACCTGGAGTGATGTTACAGGTGAATAATTATGTGTAGAGAGCCCTGTGGATTTCTCACCTCGTCACACAGAAGTGGAGGGCAGCTGGCTTTACACTGCTTTAGGCCATTTACACAGCGACAAGTTTGGCATGCTTCTTCCCACTCAGAGCCAGGCTGGAATGCACACACACAACTCACATTATACACAGGATAATACAGAAGTTTTCAAATATATTTCTGCTTTAATTAAGTCCTACCCATAAAACATGCTGTATATTCTTACTCTGAGATTGAGATTTTATGCATTATTAATAAATGTAATTATAAGAGATGCACTGGAGAGTTATCCATCAGCACCAGTAATAAGACCCCTTGAAAGATACATATACAAAGTCCCCAGCAATACAATTATAGTGCAAAAGCAAAGCTGTAGTTTTCCTGATGGATAGTTATGTGCATTGCTCGAGGGTGTATGACTGCTTGGAGAGGGTGAATGATGGCTCTCAAACACTAGCTGTCAGACTATTCCATGTATTTTTGCTAAGGTGTGTGAGTGTAATAAGCATTTGCTTTAGTTCGCCTAGAGACAGCCAAACCTGGCAACATTTTAAAAAGCATTTTGCATATGTGTATACACCTCTCGCAGTATGCCGTCCTCCGCCTCGCACTGACACAGAGCAGGAATCACACACCGGCCGTCTGCGTCACGATAACTCCCATCCTCACACACGCAGCCCTCAGAGAGCCTGCTCACTTCAGTGCAGTTCAATGGTTCAGCACTGTACATATCCACACACCCTCTTTCACACACGCGCTCTGACTCAGATGTGCTCCGTCTCCAACGTTCTCCCTCTGGACACACTAGAGCAAAAGAAACACATCCTAATAAACAGTTCCACACAGACATATAGCTATAATCAAACAATAGCTCAAGCAGACAACATGTACACCCCTAACTCACAGTACTGCAAACCCTAACCCAACAGAACTGCTCTCAAAACTGGTATAAAGGTTCTCACCACAGTCAGGACCTGTACACACTCTGCTTCTGTGACTGGGGCCTTCACATTCACGTCCTCCATACTGCCGGGGCTGCACTACAACGCGACTAGAACTCTGCACTCCAGAGCCACACGACACTGGACAAGAGCTCCACCCGGACCAGCTGCTCCATTCACAGTCCACTAAAACAAACAGTCATCAGCACAATCAGTGTATTTACAACTACACAAAATGTAATTATGTAATATTATATAAAGCAATTTTGTGCCTATAGGCTTGTGTTTCTTCAGATTGTATTCCCTTTGTAGAAAACAGACTCTGTTGCCTATATACACATTATACACTATAATCACAAGCCATCACTTTCCTTTCCTTTCCTTTCCTTTCCTTTCCTTTCCTTTCCTTTCCTTTCCTTTCCTTTCCTTTCCTTTCCATTCCATTCCATTCCATTGTTGAACTACTATCAGGATTAAATTCATTTTGTGCAAATAAGGGCGCCATACCATTAGTCAGAAAAATGTATTTACAGTTATTAAATTTACCCAATCATAATCTATTTGCATGAAATTGGCAAAACAAACCCTCAAGTCAAATGTACCTAGAATCAGAGCTCCACATCACAAACTGAAACAGGAAATCAATTGCTGTCTGTCACTTGCTAATGTGATTGTTGGGTTACAGGCTTCTCAATAATTATATATGAAGACATTTAAATGGCACTTAGACATCAATGTAACATACTCTTAAATCACAGGCTTTTAAATGACAGTGCTGTGGCATATGCATGTAATAAATTATCATTATATGTATGTGTATCTCTTTAGTACATGTATTTTTGAAGCAGGCATAGACTAAAACAGATCTATCTAGCTATCCATCTAGCTATTTTTTTTAAATCATGAACTTTAACATTATACCATTTGAATCATTATAAAACATAAAAAAAAAACCCTGACAGTGCCTTAACCTCAAAAAATAGTTAACTATTTGTTAAATCCAGACGTGCACTGAAGGAATTTAAATTCCCTTCATGTGTTTGTACTTGCATACAATACTCTCCAGTGTATATAATTGGCTACTGATTTATAAATAGTATATATGATTTCTATAGTCACAATTTTTCAAATGCTCATTAATAAACATAATCTTTGTTTGTGCAAACCTTTATATATGAGAGGTCTCTAATGTAATGTTAATATAAATCAGAAAAGTTTACTCCTGGTTTTGTGACATCACCTGATTACTGTATGTTACAGCACATCAATAGCACCTTTGGTCTCAACCATACGCCATTTCTGGCAGGTTTTCTGATATAATTTATTGATTTTCTGTTCATTACAAATGTATTTGTATTCAGTGACTTCTCTAATCTAAAAAGGATAAACAGTACTGTGAGCAGTAGTGGGAAAGTAGTGAAGTACAAATATTTTGTTACTGTACTTAAGTAGATTTGTCTTGTATCAGTACTTTACTTCACTGTTTATTTTTCAGACAACTTTTACTTTCACTCTACATTTTTACATAAATATCTGTCTTTGTCTACACAAATTTACTTTTGACTTCTTACATTTTCAAACAAAACTCTATTTTAGTTTTAATCTATTCGGTGAAATGTCAATATTTTATTCAACCTATTTCCTGTCATTGTGAAGCTTTTTCAATCTACCACTGGTGTATAATTTCCTGGCTCGCACACACCACAGACGTAGACTAGTTTATGAAGATAACAATGAACAGTTAGAAGGAAATAAAAAGTATGGGGTTAACATGGATGAGACAGAGGAAGTCAGTGATGTAAACATGACTGAGAACAGAAACATTCCTGATCACCTGATCATCATCTTTTCTCTGCTTGTGTTCTATATGGTGGATGTTGAGCCTGGATGCAGTCATTAGGCAACAAAATTTAACTTTAACGGCACAAATTTTATTAACGCGTGATAAATGCAGTGCAAACTTGTTTAACCATTTTTATTAAAAATATAAATAAGTAATGTAAAAGAGGTGAAATAAAAACCTTAAGCAGAACACACGATTATTGACAATGTCCTTTCTTTACTCGGATATAAAAATAAATAAATAAATAAATGGTAAACATTTACGAAACATTTACGAAGCCTAAATCAGCACCAAAATCCGCCATGATGCACACATCTGACAACTAAACCTCTGGGGTCAACAAACATGCAGATGAGTTTTGTGCTATTTTTTTTTCGTCATAACGCCAAAACAAACTTAAATGACTCTGTCTTTTTTGATCATACATATAAGAGCAATACATAATTTAAATCTTTAAATGGTCTACTTTTATTTGTATACACTAATAATAATAACAAAACGCTGTGCTTTTGTAAAATAAAGACAGGGGGCGCTCTCTGCTATCTCTGTCATCTCTCTTCACAGACACATAAATAAAAAAACCTGAATCTCAGTAAATATGTGCATCACAGACATAATGAATATATGAATAGAAATCTCAAAATGTCTACTTTTAAATAAACCAATTCACATTGAAAACAAATATTCGCTGATTACGTATTCCTTATGGAGGTTAGAAGAGGTACAGTTATAGCAAAGGTGCCATTTAGTGTCCTGATGATTTACATAATTTACATAATTACTTCAAAACATTTACAAGAATATTTTTATCTTTATGCTTTGTTAAGTATGGTTTTACTAATAATAAACATTTGCATAAGTATCCATGTTTGTCCATGTTTATGTTAAAAAAAGTTGAAATGTATTAATTAATTGAAGGTACATTTAGAACAGATAAAAATGGGCGATTAAGTTGCGATTAATCGTGAGTTAACTCTTGCCAATCTTGGGATTAATAACGATTGAACCATTTAATCAATTGACAGCCCTAATATTAATATGTTGTGAGGTCCAGTTACCAGTGTGACACTAAAACAGGTAGTTGTAAAGGCTACTTTTTACTTAAGTACATGTCAGAGCCCAAACTTCTTTACTTTAGTAAAAAAGTGTAGTCAGTTCTTCAACTTTTACCAGAGTATTTTAAAACATGAGTATCTGTACTTCTATTTAAGTGAAGGATGTGTGTACTTTTGCCATCTTTGACTGTGATTACTGTCTACTAGCTTTCTGCCTTGCTGTCATTAGTGAAATGAACAATCTAATGATACTTACTGTCACATGACTCCGCCGTACAGTTGAATATTCCATTTTCACAAACACTATACAAAAAAAAGGAAAAATAGAAGACTTATACGCATACATCAATCCACCGATGCAGTTGTTTTGTTTGTGCGCTACAGTTTAATGGCCAAATCTTCCAAAAAATGCATTATACCAAAACAGCCATTCTAATCACCAGACTGTTGAATGTGAGAGGCAATCATTTTATTCTGCCACCATATGCCCCCTTTTTCTATCAAGCCTGCCATAACCCAGCCGACTGGGTGGGTGCAAACATCATTTACAATCTGATATGAATTCTGTATACTGATCCATTTCCACCCCATCTCTCTCAACGTCCTCTTAGTGCCCACATGACATATGACACGTATTCACAATCGATAAGCTCTCAGAAATATTCTATCCCAAAGGGAAAAGAAATGAAAACAAGGGAGGGTGACTGAGTGAGAATCATTACCAGGCATTGCAGAGATGTGGTATAATGGTTCCAGGGGAAAACTCTTCCTGCAGGGGGTCCAGTGTGACATTGGCCAACCCCAGCGGCAGAGACAGTGGTGAACAAGGGCACTCAGAATAGGGAATGCACGATCCATTAAGCATAACCTGGGAGCAAAGAAAAACACAGTTTTTTTGCACTGTAATGCATTTCGACTACAAAAACTTTAGAGCAAAAACAAGGTGTTGGAAGTGTAAAAAGCATTTCTGTGTTTATCTGTGGTTCAGTGGGCATCTGTTTATAATCATAATAGTAAAAAAAAAAAGTTGTTTTTTTCAAACTCCACAATTTATCAAAATGTGTCAGACATTTGTTGATCAATGTACTATTATATATACACACATACATATACATGCATATATATATATATATATGTATAAGACATTCAATAAGAATACAAACAGGCAAAATACATATAGAAATTTACAAACTACGCAATTTATGTATAATAGCGTTCCATTCGGGTTTAGTACAGAGCTAATACAATGCATCTGAATTTAGTACAATGCTGTTCCAAGAGATTTGAGTTGAGCTGCTCTAAGGCATGTAGGAAAAAGCTGTTTTGAGGCACTACTTTTTACTACAAGCAGGTTCTCACCATGCCATTGGGGCAAGCGCAGCCTGGGGTGCAGGGTCCTGGTACACACTGGCTCTCAGGCCACAAATCCTGGCAGGAGAACGGGCATGAACCTGCACATAGGCTGAACACCTGACCCAGAGGACACTCTTGGCAAGGAGAAAAAAAAAAAAAAAGGAGAGAATAGATATTAAGACAAATTGTGATTTTAAATACCTCTCACTGGGATAACCTCTGCCTGCCTTATTTAGATAAGAAAATCGACAGACATAATTTTAGCCAATCTAATGAATGCTAAAGATTTAAGTTTAAAGCTTGTGCTGAGTCACTGTTATGAATATGGCACTAGCAGTACTCCCCCTATTACTCTTGGGAAAACATTAATTTTTTATCTAACAGCTTTAAAATTGGCTTGTCCAACACTACAATTTATGAAGATGGTAGTAGCTGAAGACCTCATTTCTCTGAGGTGTGAGAGAGATAGAGTGCCAGAGGAAAGTCACTGTACTTGGGCTTTTCTACAGTCAGAAAGGTCAAACACACAGGGTTATCAAAGGCTGACTCATAATCGGTCATGAATTAATTCATAGACTAAGAAAACTTCAGAGGTAGTACTTGTAAAAGAAAACCAAGAAAGAAGTTAAAATGGTTATTGTTTACAGCACATTTTTACCTAGACCTGCTCAGGAATCTTTTAAATTTGACCACCATTATAAAAATGTAGTCTGATTTACTATTTCAGAAAAATCCCCTAGAATACCATCATTCTGTGAAGCTTCTTTAAAAACATGGCATGCTTGTTATACATATAAGTTGAGTAAATCTGTTTATAGTCTATACAGCTCAGGAAATATATGCACCAATCAGACATAACATTGAAATAATAATAATAATAAAATAATAACTCGCTAATATAGTGTAGGTTTCCCTTGTCCCTGCAAAACAGCTCTGAACAGTTGATGTATGGACCCCACAAGACCTTTAAAGGTGTGCTGTGGTATCTGGCGCAAAGTTTAATTCCTGCAAGTTGAGGCCTCCATGGATTGTCCAGCACATTTCACACATGCTGAAAACAGGACCCATGGTTTTCCAGTAGAACATTGCCCAGAGCAACACACTGCCTCTGCCAGCTTGTCAATAGTAAATAAATATTGCCATAGTGCCTCCTGGTGACATCACTACCCCAGGCAAGCAATGCAAGTGCAACTAGCCGTCCATGTGATGTACAAAAAAGCACAATTGGTTAGACCGGAACATTATTGTCCTCTTTACCATGGTGTAGTTCCAATTCTCAATGGCTTATTGTAGCCACTTTCAGCAGTGGACAGGGGAGAGTATGGGCACTCTGACAAGTCTGCAGCTACACAGCCCAATACACAGAAAGATGCAATGCACTATTTTCTGCCCTCTTTCTATCAAACACAACATTAACTTTTTTTTCCATGAGTTCGGACCAGACAGGGCAGCCTTCTCTCCCCAGGCACATCAAAACACATTGGGTGCCCATGTCCCTGTCACTGTTTGTCTTTCTTGGTCACTTTTAATAGGTACTTACCAGTGCATTTAAAAAGAAAAACCCACAGGACCTGCCATCTTGGAAATCTGTTATCTATGGCTGATCAGTTTAGGCATCTACAACAATTGTTAGAATATGTTTTTCAAGTTGTGTGTGTCTGTAGTAAACATATTGGAATCAAAGTTTAATTCTTGTCTTTGAAAGAAGATGAATAAAAGTCAATAAAATTTACTAGGCTTAATCCAAATTCTCAGTTCCTTCACTGCAGCACTGAGCAGAATAAAACAATTATTAAAAATAAAGGAATAAATTAATAAATACATATATTACTAAATGACTCCATAACTAGATTTGTTGCACTCTTTAAAGTCAAGATATGATGATTATGTGCGTCTGCCTGTCTTTACGTCTGTATGGAAATCTGTGCATATGTGTATATAGAGAACAAATGTACACATTCATCTCACCAGGCAGACAGCTGTTGGTGTTGCAGGCAGTGTGCTGCTCAATAGGAGTCGAGCAGACCACTCCACCAGGCTCGGGCATCTGTAGAATAGTCTTCCTGCGCACTGACACTCCTCCATTACAAGATTCGCTGCATTCACTCCAGGAGGACCACTCACTTAGCACACAGTCAGCTAACAGCACACAACACTAAATCAGGGCAAAACTTTACCCTACAGTTTTTTAAAGTAAATCTATCAAAATATATTATAATAAGATGAAATGAATTGATATATTAATAACTATGAAAGTGGTAAAAAAGAAGTAAAGAAGTAAATGGCTTTGGGAAAAATGTTGGGGGGAAAAAAAGCAGTGATTTTCTTCTTATAAACAAATGTTTTATTATTGACCATCAAAAATCAGTTAATTCTCTCTTGAAAATTAACATTTCCTTAGTTTAAACATTTAAAATGTTTTCTATGTTCTATTGTGAATAAAAAAATGATTTGTAAGATTTGCCAATCATAGCATTCTGTTTTAATTTTCATTTTACACAGCATACCAACTTTTTGGAAATGGGGGGTATATGGAAGCTCCTATCACATAATTCCTTCAAATAAAAATAAAAAAAATTGGATAAATGAGAACTAATGACATTATATATGTCATTAGTTCTCATTCATCCAATATAATATATACATATATTATATATATATACTAATTACTTATATATTGTATTTCTCTGCATGCATGTGTCACTATAGACATTTTAAGCAGACCTGGACATGCAAGCAACGTGCAGTTCTGGATCTGAGCGGTCTCTTCACAGCTTGGGCCACCGGGTGTGTGTGCACAGGAACGTGTTCGTGTTCTTTGTCCTGTCCCACATGACACCGAGCACTCACTCCAGGAACCCCATGGCCCATATATGGGGCAGGGCTGGTCCGTACACACCAGTGACCCATTCACACACACACTGTAGACATTAAACGTTCACAAATTTAGCTTCAAAATCAAATTTAGCTTCAAAATTCAAAAAGATTTAGGAAGGTGCAGGAAATATTTGCTAGATGGAATACAGTCCTTATATCATTACATGTGTAGGTACCCAATCCATATGTTTGTATTTATATATATATATATATATATATATATATATATATATATATATATATATATATATATATATATATATATATTCTTATCTTATGTTCCTACCAGGTGTTGCACTCGACAGTGATATTCTCTCCAGGTGTAAACTCAAGTGTGCTATTCTCTGTAGGAAGCCCACAGCGACATGCTGACACTCTCACACACTCCTTGTCCTGCAGCAACCACCCATCAGGACACCTACAACCTGCATACATATAGATATAATAATAATAAAAAAATAAAAAAATATATAGAATTAAACACTTCATTGTATTTTGGGTAACAAAATCTGTACTGTCTAACTGATATTGCTTTATAACATCCTAAAATGTAGAAAAACTTCTTTTTACAAGTATGAAAAGCTTTTACAATGCAACATTCCTGTGTGTATTTTGGAAACTCATTATTGAAATTAAGTGAAATCCATAACATTTTTATAAGAATGATCAAAAGTTGGATTTACTGTAAATATACAATATGTGGTGGTTGTACCTGGGTGGCAGACCCCCTGCAGACACTGCACATGCTCCCAAAGATCAGTACAACTACGAGGACACTGATTGGCACAGGAATCCTCATAGACCCGCCCTCTATCTTCACAGCGCTCACCTGTGAGCCAACACGGAAAGTCAGTAAAATCAATAACATTTTAATTTTAATAGAACAATACATCTGATATCTTTGTGTGTTTGACATATGTGTATGTGATTGTGTATGTTAAGGTGTATGCACAGTTACATTTTTGCACAGTACACACATCCTTTCATTTTTTTTTATACAGAATGCATGTCTGTGTATGCATGTTTGTTCATACTTGGACAGAGGCCGGTGTTGCAGCTCTGTGATTGGCTTTGCCGTCTTGTACATTGTGGTCCAAGGTATGTTGCCAGGGCTGTTCTTTCACGCTGACGGAATCCTCCACTACATGGCTCCTGACAAACACTCCATGACCCCCACACACTCCACTGACATGGGTCTGCAAATGACAATACATCAATGCCACACACTTGATCATGGACAGTCCTAAAGGACAGTCCTCATAGAATTTTTATTTTCCCAAATAACCTACTGATGCAGAATTTTACTGTACAGTCAGATTATGTAAGTAAACAGTGTAAAATCTTGTTCATTAATAAAGCATTTTTATGAAAGAATAGAAGGAATATTTCAAGCACATGCATTTTCAATAGAATCTTCTCCCATGTTGTTTGCAGCATTTCATCTGAAAACTAATTTTTACGTTTCTCTACACTGGCTTATGAACATCAATCCTGCTCAATTTAAAACATAATTATGACGATTATAATTTTGGAACAAAAAGGGATGTTTAGTGGCCTAAGAACACCTCTCATACTGAAGAATTCTAAAATTATTTTTGACCATATTGTACTGTATATATCTGTGAACAGTATTAAACTGAAATGGGTTTCCTTTTTGAATGCATATAAATCTTATTATATAAATGCATATACATTTCATAAGTACTTTATAAGACAATAAGACACTAAGACAATAATAAAAAAAAATTAGGCTTATGATTGATCAAATTGATGAACAAATTCCAAAATCTTCATCAAACCTGACACTCACTTTTTGAAGAAATTACTCTTAGGTGGTAAGTGATTACTCAGTAAATTCTCATTAACGTGATCTTTGAGGGAAGATCTTTCTGTCATTTTGATGAAAAAAACCCAATCTGAGGGAACAATTTCATAGTGGTTGTGTGGGCTTGATATTGCACTGATGCCACAAAAGCATCAGAAAACCTGTGACCACAATAACCATTTAGATGATAGCTCCTGTGTTTGATGTGTAAAATTACATACTAATTGATTCGATTATAACATTTGCTCATATCTATCACTGGTAAAATCCCATTAGGATTTAAAAAATATTTTTTGGAATGGGAAAGGTTTGCATAGAGAGAAAGATAATTGTAATTTTTGTTATGAATAAATAGTAAAGTATAAAAATAATCAATAAAAAAAATAGTTATCATAGTTACTATTAATGCAAATATATTTTGACTTACTATATTCACTTTATCCACCATAAATCAAATATTGTGCAGATGTGCTTATTAGGCAAATGCTGGATTGTTTATGTATACTACTGTGTATGATGCTCACCTTTGCACACGTCAGATTGGGGGCAGATTCTCTCCTCCTGAAGGGGTTTGGAGCATTCCCCTTCGCTCTCACTCACAGGCAACCCAGTGTCCACATCCAGACAAGTTCGGTAACGTCTCTGAACTGACACCAGAGCTGATTCAGGCATTACTAGGCCTCCGCCAAAAACTTCACCATCACCAATGGGAGAGTCAGAGTGGATGAGTGAAGAGGAAGGAACACATGGAGAACATGGGGTCCACTCTGACCACTCACTGAGAAACACTAGCAAAATAAAAAATGTGAGTGTAAGTAAAAAACGGAGCTCTTTTAAGATTCATAGAAAGTGATTTTTAAACATTTTAAAATGTTTATACCTTCACATTCTCGAGTATCACACTGCAACGACCCATTATGGCATAAACTAAAATAAAAGTAAATATTGCATATTACATTATCATCCATACATCATTCATACATTATCATATATATCTTTCTCTTGATATTTTCAATTAGATGACAAGTGAAGTAAAAGCTGGTTGTGGATGGTCTTACCATGTGCTACAGTCAATACTGAGAACTCCGCCCTGTGGGACAGTGATAATGATAGGTGAACCTGTGTCCTGATGGACGAGGTGAACACAGCCACACTGTTCTGGAGGCACACATGTCCCATTCTGTTGCAGTAGACCCTGCAGGCATCCAGAGAAACATGGAGTTTTTGTGATAATTAAACAATCTAATACCAGCAAGCAAAAGCAGAAATGTCAGACTGTATTCTGGATTAAAGAAAAATACTGATATTTTGTGTTTATGCTAAGTAGCCTGCTTTGTGCAATGATAAAAATAACCAAGTAAGGTTGACAGGCTGACACCAAACTCATATTCTTGGAAATAAAATGTGAGGTGATTTTTTTTTCCAGCCTACTCCCTAACAACCATATGTGTGAATTTTACTGAGAAAAGACCAGAAGAAGGGTCAAACAATGTATTAAATTGAAAAATGTTCATATTTATACATGATCATATAGAGCCTACTGTAAGCACACATTGTATATTATTATATTATTTGGATACAGTAGAGCTGTTGTCTAGAACACTATCTAGTCTAAGACCAGATCAAGTCACAGTGAAGTGTTAAGGGGGATCAAGGCCAAGTCAAGATTGAAACCAAATAAAAACCACACTGAGCAAATTCCAAGTCTTCTGAAAGTACTTCTTGTCAATTGACTACAAAAACATAGTTTTCTTTTTAACATTTCATGTTCAAAATCATATTTAGTGAGACCAGTGGCCAGGTTTAAATGCCAATAAGTCTGAGACAACATCCAGAGCTGAACTTGGCCCTTTTATATACTGTAGTGAATTTTAAACTATGGTTCCTCACAAAAATTCTTCCTTGTGTCATCTTATGGAGGATTTTTCTTTATTGCTGCCTCTGGCTTATCCATTAGTATCCAAATCTCTGGATTTCTGTAAACCCACTTTGTGCTGATGTTAAAAGCTTTATGGCATTTCCCAAAAATGTCACTAGATGGATTAGCTATGCCAAATCACATCTTAGGGTGAATAAGTGTGATAGGATCCACAGTGATCACATCAAAGTGTTTACTGAAGATAAATGAATTAAATAATAGGTTTCTCCATTATTTCCTTCCCTCACAAAAAAAAAAAAAAAAACACTCAGCCCACCATCTTATAATATTTTCTTCTGGCTCATGCTCCGTTCTATTTCGAGTCTTCTTCAATTCTTATTGGAATATTCTATTTTTTCATGGACATTTGGTTAACATGTAATATTCAGATCAATGAATCATTAATGAATGGATTAAATACATACAATCATGCGAAGTAAATTTCAATCAGGTTATAAAAATGCAAATTAAACACATTTAGAGCTTGATGTAAAAAATATCTCTCTTCTGCCATTAATGAACTGTACAAAAATTACTGCATCCTACACAAAATATTCCTGGCCTTTCCATGACTTAATGTGAATTAGTAGGTTTGTTTAACCCTTGAATGAGCTCAGTACAGAAAATGCAGATCAAGTTTTTGAGGCTGAGAAACACAGACTTTTTGCAGGTCAGCACTTTAAAGCCTACACATTTAAAGAGGCAACTTTGCTGTAATGAAATGACTTTTGGGAATGTTTTTGTTAATTGAAAGGTCTAGAAGGTTATACTGACCTGAGGGCAGTAGCAGCCGTCTGTACACCCTGACTGCCCTGCGCATGCGTTCGCCTGCCCTTGCAATGCGCACTGCTTCTCACATGGAGAACCACAGTCCGGCTGGAACGGTTCCATACATTCTAAATCACACACACACACACACACACACACACACACACACACACACACACCCACCACAGGAGAAGGACAAATGCATTTGATAGCAAAGGTTACACTATATAGATTCTCCATATGGACAATATGGTGAGATATACATTTGGAAAAACAGTTTTAGTGTCTTTTATTTATATAATTTTTTTTTTTTTTTTTTTTTGAGTCTCAGACACAAAGACAGTAGACTCACCCTGACAGTTTTGAGGTGTGCAGGTTCTGCTTTGCTTTTCAATCCCTGTGCATTGCTGCACCCTGGAGGCCAGAGACAGTGGCATGCGATAGCGCTGCTGCCACTGAGACACACAGGAACACAGTGTCCACTCACTCCACTCAGACATGGGACAGTCTTTATGAGGGTAGAAAAGAGAAGAAAAGAAAAATGGAGATCAAACACACTTAAGTGAAAGCAGATTGAACACCTTTCTATATTTTACTAGATATCCCCCATTTATGTAGGCTTGGGACCGGCACTAAGAGTACACTGGTTTGTGCAACCATAATGTTCTCATTTTGGATTTTTTTTAATACTAAAAATAAAAATAATGTTAATACATTTTTGTTATGATTATGATTATTTTCTGAATTAGTACTGTGTTGGTTTAAGAGTAATTAAAAATGCTATATTGTAAGTGTACTAAAAAAAGGTCTGTCATGATACCTACAGCCTTAACCTGTCAACAAAGAGCAGTTATATCAAAAGTTCTGTCCAGCCAACAATTTTTTTGTAATTTGTAATTTAATTTGTAATTGCATGAGATGTCATTCATTGTCACATACTAAAAAGAATAGGAGTGTTGAGCACAAATATGAGGTGATATCCACGTTACAGGTATTAGAAATGTATCTTTGGATACTTAGTAAGCCACTCTGAGGAGAAACATCTAGACACGACAAGAGAAAGAAACTTTAAAAGGAAACAGGATCATCCTCTTCTGGGTGAGACCAGGAAGTGGGATTATAAATAAATCCAGCATACAGGTGTAGAAGTGTAACATCAAACAGAATTACATATGTTGAAAGATTATAGCCTAATCAAAATATTAAGCTTTAAATGGTTTAAATTTACGTCTTCTGTCGCTATTTGCATATTTACGTTCGCTGCAGTGCAGTGAACCGTTTGGGGAAATGTTTGAAAGTCAGAAATTCACTTATTGAATTTCATATTTAATAAGTGAATTTCCACACAAAAGCATACATTTGCATAGAAAAAGAGCATACACTCTTCTAATATGCAAAGATGAAATGTCTGGTTTCATAAAAAATTTTTAACTGTTTGAAGCCTTAACATGTGTAGAAGTGTGTAGAATGTACAGAAATCAGAAAAAGGGCTACAAAATACTAACATACTTTATCTGTTTAATTCTTGCTCATTTTCTTGCTCATTGGCTTAATATAAAGACCATTAAAAGCTTTATATTTTGCCACTGGAAGTGCAAAACTTAGGAGGGATAGTTATATGATACCTACCCAATGTCAGTATATTCTATTTTCTTCTGATTATATCTATGGTGCCCACTCACCTGGGCATGGCCTCTTGTAACACAGGCGAGTCTCCTCGCTGTGTCTGTCTGTCTCTATGGAAACGGGGCAGGCATTATCACCTGCCTCTTCACACAAACAATGCCTACGCCTGGACACCACTCCAGCGCCACAGCTTCGTGAGCATGAAGACCAGCTGGACCATGGACACAGATCATCTAAGAAAAAAATACGTGTAATAATACATATTTCTTGAAAAATAACACTGTAATCAATAGATAGATAGATAGATAGATAGATAGATAGACAGACAGACAGACAGACAGACAGACAGACAGACAGACAGACAGACAGACAGATAGACAGATAGATAGATAGATAGATAGATAGATAGATAGAATAATAATAATAATAATAATAATAATAATAATAATAATAATGATAATAGGTTATTTAATTTAATTTTGCATAATATGTCTAATGTCTAATTTTTAAGTAATTGTCAATTATTAGGTATCGGATTCAGTAAACAGTCCACAGTTCACTGTAAACAGTCTACAGTGTTAAAATGACTTTCTTACCAAGACAGGGAGCATTATGGCAGCGCTGTGTTACTCTCTCTGCCCCAGGACAGTGAGTGCCATTGTTCCGAGGTGGAGGGTTTATACAGGCCCGAGTGCGGATCTGATTTCCTTGACCGCATGTCGCAGAACAGTCAGACCAGACAGACCACGGAGTCCATCCTCCATCCACTAAAAACAAAATACTTTTTATTTGCTTTCTTATTTACAAAATTAACATTAGGACCATTGGAATTATTTTGATTTTGACTAATATTCTTTGCAATAGATATTCATATCTGACAGGTTACATCCCAAGGTAGATATTCTGTGCACATACACTATATGAACAAAACTACTAGGACAAATCAATTTTGCAGCCATAAGTGTTTTTTTCCCAAACTGTTGAAGGATATCATTAGATGGGGTTGCATGAAACTTTCCCTTCACTTGAACTAGAAGACCCGAAGCTGTTCCGGCATTAAAATTCTCCTGTGCACAAAATGAGCTCCATGAAGATATGGTTTACATAGTTTGGAGATAAAGATCTTGAGCGGCCTGCTGCAGAGCTCTGAACTCAACACTACTGAAAACTTTTGAGTTGAATTGGAACACTGACTGCACACCAGGCACACTTGTATTTATTTATTTTCTTTCTTCTTCTTCTAGTCTTGGCCGCTCCCATAAGGGGTAACAGCAGCTTATTCATTTCCATACTACTCTGTCCTCTACATCTGCCTCTTTCAAACCAACTACCTGCATGTCTTCCCTCACCACATCCATAAACCTCTCCTTGGCCTTCCTATTTTCCTCCTTCCTGGTGGCTCCATCCTCAGCATTCTCCTACCAAAATACCCCATGTCCCTTCTTTTTGCATATCCAAACCATCTCAATCTATCCTTCCTTATCTTCTCCAAAATGACCTACATGCACTGTCCCTCTAATAAACTCGTTTATTATAATAAAATCCTATTCATCATCACTTCCAATGAAAATCTCAACATCTTCAGCTCTGCTACCTCCAGCTCCACTTCCTATCTTTTACTCAATGCCACTGTCTCTAATCCATACAACATCACAGGTCTCACCACAGTCCTATAAACTTCCCCTTTCACTCTTGCAGATACTCTTCTATCACAAATCACTCCTGTCACTCTTTTCCACCCACTCCACCCTGCCTGCACTCTTTTCTTCACTTCTCTAACACACTCGCCATTACTTTGCACTGTTGACCCCAGGAACCTGAACTCCTCCACCTTCTCCACCTCTTCTCCCTGCACTCACACCACTCCACTGCCCTCCCTCTCATTCACACACATGTACTCTGACTTAATCCTACTGACTTTCATTCCCCTTCTCCCGAGCGCGTACCTCCAGCTTTCCAGGCTCTTCTCAACCTGCTTCCTACTCTCACCACAAATCAAAATATCATCCGCAAACATCATAGTCCATGGAGACTCCTGTCTGACCTCGTCCGTCAACCTGTTCCTCACCACTCCATCAACATTCTCAAAGCAAATATTGTGTCTGTAGTGCTTTTCTTTGGCATGAAACCATACTGTTGCTCACAGATGGTCACCTCTTCTCTCAGCCTGGCTTCCACTACTGTTTCCTATAACTTCATGGTGTGACTGATCAACTTTATACCCCTGTAGTTACTGCAGTTCTGCACATCTCCCCTATTTTTTAAACCAGGAGCAGCACATTCGTTCTCCATTTCTTAGGTATCCTCTCACCTTCCAAAATCTTGTTGAACAATCTTGTTAAAAACTCCACTGCCATCTCTTCTGTCATCAGATCCAATCGACTCCTTATCCTCCTAATCACTGCTCTCACTTCCTCCTTACTTATCCTATCCACTTTCTGATTCAGCATCTCCAAATCATCCAACCTCTCTCTCTCTCTCTCTCTCTCTCTCTCTCTCTCTCTCTCTCTCATTTTCCCCATTCATCAGCTGCTCAAAATACTCCCTCCATCTTCTCAACACACTCTCCTCACTAGACAACACATTTCCATTTCTATCCTTTATTGTTCTAACTTGCAGCACATCCTTCCCAGCTCAGTCCCTCTGCCTGGCCAATCGCTACAAATTCTTTTCTCCTTCCTTGGTGTTCAACTTCTCATACAGCTCCTCATATGCCTTTTCCTTGTTCACATGCTGCCGCATCTCCTTGTACTCCTGCCTACTTTTCTCATCACTCTGCCAAACCCAATTCTGTTCTCCAACCTTTTTCTCCTTATACTTTCCTGCACTTCCTCATTCCACCACCACATTACTTTGTCTATCTTTCTATTTCTGTCTCCATTATCACTTCTGCAGTAGTTGCCCAATCATCCAGCACCTCTTCACCACCACCGAGCCCCTGTCTGACCTCTTCCCTGAATCCCACACTACTGCCCCAATCACCAATCTTTTATTCCTAGGTACACCTTATTCCACTTCATCTAACTCACTTCAGAATTGTTCCTTCTCCTCCATCTCACAGCCCACTTGTGGATCATAAACACTGAAGACATTTCAACTTCCAGCTTCACGTTCATCCTTCTATCAGAAACTCTCTTCACCTCCACTACACTCTTACTGTACTCTTCTTTCAGGATCACCCCTACACCATTTCTCTTTCCATCCACACCATGATAGAACAGTTTAACCCACCTCCAATGTTTCTGTCCTTCCGTCCTTTCCACTCGGTCTCCTGAACACACAACAAATCTACCTTTCTCCTTCCCATCATATCAGCTATCTCTCTTACCATTAGTACCAACATTTATAGTACCTACCTGAACCTTCACTCTCCTACACTTCCCCTTTCCCTGCTGTCTCTGTAGACGTCTTCCTCCTCTCCTTCTCCACCTTTGGCCAACAGTAGCCCAATTTCCACCGGTACCCTGTTGGCTAACAATACCTGTGGCGGTCATTGGTAACCCGGGCCTTGACCAATCCGGTATGAAATTCTAATCCGCATATTTGATTTGGCACATGTTTTATGCTGGATGGCCTTTCTAACACAAACCCCCCACTTCCACCCCCACCCCCCATTAATGTGGGCTTGGGACTGGCAATAAGAGTACACTGGCTTGTGCAACCATAATGGCTGGGTTCTCATCTTGAATTTTTATTATACTAAATATTAAAATAATGTTATTTCATTCTTGTAATGATCATGAATATTTTCTGAATTAGTATTGTGTTGACTGTAATGTAATTAAAAATGTTGTTATATAGTTTTTAAGATTGATTAATCTTAAAGGTTAATTTATTAATTGTTTTTAGAGCGTACGCACCTCTGCAGTAAATATCCTGGCAATATTCTCCTTCTGGAATGCATGTGCTGAATACCAAAACATAAATACAAAAACAACTAGGATCATATAGCACATAACAAAGTATCCATGTGTGTGAAATCTTTGCATGTGCATACGTCAAAAACTGTTTATTTACAATGTTTTATATATATATAAATAAATAAAATATGTAATAAATAAATAATATAAATCTACGCACATATTAATAACTCACCATTGTTTACATTCCCCTTCTAACCATGTGTCACCAACAAACAGCGACTGATTGCCATGGAGACACAAGGGAGGGCAGGGACCTGGGTCACATGGCTTGCGTTGAACTTCCTCGAACTGACAGTCAGCATCAGGAGCATCTGGAATCAGTGACCTGAAACGGTAATGAATTTCTTAGCATTCATCCATCCAGTTTTCAGTATGTGTCTTATTAACTTCCTATTAATCACCACATTCATACACTATATTGCCAAATGTTTGTGGACACCTGGTCATAAGTATGTGCTTTTTGATCATCTCAGTTCACATTTCCTAATTTGCTCTCATAATTCCATCTACTCTTCTGGGATTTTTCAATAAATTTTGGAGTGTGGTTCTGGATATTTCTGCTCATTCAGACACAAGGGTATTAGTAAAGTCATGTACTGATGTAGGTGAGGGTGAGAAGGTCTGGGGTGCAGTCAATGTTCAATTCATCCCAAGGGTGTTCAATAGGGTTGAGGTCAGAGCTCTATAGCAGGAGATCTTTCACTCCAATCCATGCAAAGCATATCTTCATGGAAGTTCTTTGTGCACCAGGGCACTGTCATGCTAAAACAGGTTTGGGTTTTTTAGTTGAAGTGAAGGGAAAATCTTATTTTACTGCATCCAAAGACATCTTAAACAAATGTGTGCCTTCAGGTTTGAGATAACAGTTTGAAAGAAAAAATCACTAATGGCTGGGGAAATCAGGTGTCCCAATATTTTTTGTCCTTAAAGTGTACCTACACAAGCTACAGCTTTCATTCATCATTCTCCGGTTACAACTTCATCAAACTCTCTCTCTTTAATACTTCACCTGAAGCGTGTTCTATGTCCTGCCCCACAGCTAACACTGCAGGAGGCCCAGCTGGACCATGAGCTCCAGGAGCAGCTGGTCTTTCCTTTACAGGTGAAGTTGGTGCAGGAAAGCACTCCGTCTGCGCAGCTGCAGTTGTTGCAGTCAACTTGGTGCTGGCTGCCTGCAGCCCAACTGTGCCCGAGTGCATCTACACAATCACACTGCCACAGCTTCACGCACACTCCATCCTGCTGCAGCTCACCTACATACAGACATGAAAACTGATGACAATGCAAGTAACATCTAAAATGGAAAGACAATCATAGTAATCATATATATAAAGACAATAACTGTCAAGTACCTGTTTAAACTAAAATAATTTATAACAGTATTACAGTATAATGTTTTTGGTGTGCAATTTTTGTATCACTGCAATTATTCTGTGTTTACACATGGATTAGTCCAGAGAACAATACACACACAATGGGATAAATATAACTAATCATGTGGTAAAGTTTTTTTTTTTGAAAGAGGTTTTGAGGTTTTATGTTTTAGGAGGTTTTTACGGGTGTTAGACAGTCAGGGTAATATTGTAAATTTTCTGATATGAAATTTTATCTATTAAGCTCCTACTGTAATAGATTCATAAAAAAATGAATTTGGCATCAATACAATTTTTCTTCTTCGAGGTGAGCTATAATATTGAGGGGATATCAGAAGTGCAAATGAAATATGATACAATCACAGCATATTAATAATATCAAATCAATAATATCTAATATCAAATTCGTATTTGCAAGTGTATCTTATCCATGAGGGCATACCCTGAGGGCAGCGGCAGCCTGGCTGGCACACAGTATTGTCCTGGCACTGAATGTCTTGCTGTAGGTCGGAGCAACGCTGAGGGCACTTATTGGCACAGGGAACAAAATCCTGACCCTGTGGGCATCCGTGCGCATCTGGAATGTAAAAATTTAGTAAACAGCACAACATATTAGACTGAATATTGGTTATTGTATAAGAGTATGAATACTTAAAACTGTCCTCCATACAGATCTGTGAGAAATGTTAAGTGGAAAAGTTCTGCCAACTGTTAAAACATTAAAGGCAAAAAATCTTAATAAGTGCATTGGCAAGGCATACCACATGGTTTGGTGTTGCAGGGTTTGACCTGGTTCTTCTCTCCAAGACATTTAAGTCCACCATTTTTGGGTGGAGGGCTGGAGCAGGAACGAGTGCGAATAGAGCGACCACCCCCACAAGACTTATCACAGTGTGACCATGGACTCCAGCGAGACCAGCTCCCATCCACTGAGAAGAAAAAAGACAAAAAGGGCTGTAAGGCTTTTATTTTAATTAATAATGCACAGAATCCAACAGGTCCATGCACCATATATATATATATATATATATATATATATATATATATATATATATATATATATATATATATATATATATATATATACAGTGAGGAAAATAAGTATTTGAACACCCTGCTATTTTGCAAGTTCTCCCACTTAGAAATCATGAGGGGGTCTGAAATTGTCAAAATAGCAGGGTGTTCAAATACTTATCTTCCTCACTGTATATTATACTTTGTGCATGGTTCTTAATATAATTACAAAATTCAATAATATTATAGACTCAAAATTAATGCAAATTCAGAATATACTACAACTAGTATATTTCTCTGTTCACACTGCGTCCTTACATTATATGACTCAAATCTGATGAATATTGCATATAAGTTTGAAGAGAAATAGAAAAAAAACACAGTTACATATTTTGTTACAGAGAAAAATCATGTCCACGTTTTGCCAAAATTACCTTTGGATTTGAGACAGCTAATTATATTAAGTCTTTGTTGACTCCAATATAAAGTATTAACCAGCATAGATAACATTATTTTTTAGATAAAGCTAGCAGATTCTGCCTTTTGCTTTAGTATTGGACTAAAGCACACAGTCACAATTAAAAAATATGGTATAATGTTAAGAAATACAAAGTCTGCATTGACTTATACAGTACGTAAATAGTTTAAACACTACAGGAGACAAAAATAAGCATCGTTAACTCAGTAATGAGTTGCCTGTCTCACCTCGGCAGGCGCGGATGTTGCAGAAACGGTTCTCCACATTGCCATCAATGATGCCTGAACACCAGGTTCCGTTAATCCCAGGAGCAATAAAGCTGCGGAAGCGCTGCTGCTGACCAACACCACAAGATCTTGAACACACGCTCCACTCCCCCCACTCTGTCCACGAGCAGTTTCTATGGGTACATGACTCATCCACACACACTCCACCATCTCCCAAACAACAACAAAGCCAGCTAAGTTCAACCGTGTTCTCATGCAGACAAGAGCTTATCTACAGGTTAGAATATCTGTTTACTGAGTCACTGAAGCTTGAAAAGTCAAATAAATCTTTAAACACGTGCCAACTAATAAAACTGCATCTATATTCAAATTGAGATCTTTCCATAAAGGTGGATTCAGTAGCAGTGGCATTAACAATATTATTATCATTTAAAGCTAATTGCATTTTTTGGCTGTGCTAAACGGCACTCCTAGTTGATCATTTGAGGAGCAGAGTGTAGGTAGTAACTACATGTTTACCAGGACACTGAGGGAGGTTGCAGACTTTTCGTTGTCTGTTTTGTCCTGTGCATGGTGCTTTGATACACTCTCTTTGACGAAACTTGACCGCAGGGTGGCCTGCTTCATTGCAGGATTTAGAACAGGAACTCCATGTTGTCCACTGGGAGAAACCCAAATCCTCATCTAAAGACAGATAGAGACAAAGAAAGAAAAAGATCTTAGAGAGACTTCTGTCTTTATATTTTTGGCTTGGCTAATGTTAAATAGTACACAGTTTTTATTTGATACAGTAATTAATTTGACCCTATGTGTGTGGAGTGGGTGTATATGCACTAGTCTCCAGATTCTGCATCTCCCTGACCAGGAAGTGGTTACTGACAATGAATAAATTATTATTTTTGTATATACTATAAACTTTGTAACTGTATGTTTACCTGATATAGGAGGTTCAATTGTAGGAAGAACTGCAAATAGATTGATTATAAATTAGGCACTTGTGATGATGAGAAATAGTTCAGCAATTAGAAAGCATCTTGCACAGCATAATTACTAGAATAGAAAGAAACATATGAGCTGGGAAATCAGTTATTAAAGAGAGGAAGGTTCACCTGAACAATCTGGGGTCTGGCAATATGCTGTCTCCAGCAGGTCTCCCACACATTCTTTACCACCATAAGCAGGGCTTGGATTTGTGCAGCTTCTACTGCGTACTTTCTGCCCCAGACCACCACAGCTGAGTGAACAGGGACCCCAGGGACCCCAAGGACTCAGACCACCATCACGAGGACACGGCACTAGTGAACAGTTCCAAAAGCCGTGCTCACACAGGCTGAGGAGGAAATCCATAAAGATGAAAGTTATACTGACTAAATAGGCTCAGTTTTTGTGTAAGAAAAAAGACTTTCAGTTATAAGAGATTTTGTGATTTCTACATGTGCATGTACAATCAGCCACACTAGCTTTGCAGGTTCATACAAAATGGCACCTAAAATTATTCTCAGGCAAGGCAGTTCTTACCAGGAGCTACATTCATGCATCAGCTCTTCTCCAGACCTGAGCTCTGTTCCCATGGTAATGTTGTAAAGATCTGGGGTTAACTCTGGGGTCAAAGATACTCTTTGAAGTGAGGTCAAGAGCTTGTTGTCCACTTGGCATGGACATTCCTAGACAAAAGACATTGTCAAACACCATTCAGCCAAATCATCAAACAATTGTGCACATGACTTTGAAGCAATGCATAATTTCGATAAATGATACTCTGATATATACACACAATATATGGTACAATATTCCTTATACTACTTTTTTTCAGTGCATCAAGTGAAGCATCTTCACAATGATTCCACAAATCTAAATGCATTATGTTACTACTACATCTGTTATATCAGCTATGGCTAGTTATTTGACCTGCATGCAGGCTCCATGGTGCTGGTAGGTGTTGGGTGGACAGTGACATCCCTCTTCACATCCCTCAGAGTAACAGCCTTCAAGCCCACTGAGCTGAGCACAGTTGAACGGACAGCCCTCGCCTCTCTCACACTCCCGGTACAGACGACCCGGAGGGCAGCCCACCTCTGATACACACACAAGATAACAAGTTGACTAATGCTAGTGGTACATTCTTTATGTGTGCACAGTCTTATGTAAAATAATAATAGCAGTACACATAATAATACGTTTTTAATAGTGTAGTGAACAGTTCAGGGAAATGCTAGAAACGGTGATACAGTTTTATTTTAGGACAAACGCATAATAATGAGTGAAATGTTTGATTATTTTTTTATTTAATTTTATTATAACTTGATTCATTTGGTTATCTGCCACACCTACTGCAGCCCATCAAGGGCCTGATGACAAACTCATACCAAAACAAAACCAAATTTCCTGTCAAATAACTTGTTAAGACCATTCAAAGATTACTATTTTTTTTTACATTTCTGGCTTGACCCATTTTCTTTTTCTTAGGAGTATACACTGCACATAAGCAACATTTGTCCTTTGATTAGACCTTGGCCCAGTACTACGTATGAATCTCATTTTCTTTGCAAGTTCCTATTTTTCTCAGAGCTAGACCCTGAGAATTAGCAGCATATTTCACAGCAGGCCTTTGGAAATAGCTCATCTGAATTTCTGACAGAATGGGCAAAGACACAGCTCTAAAATGGAGACATTTCACTTTTAAATGAGAATGTTGGTGCTGGGTGTTTCAGCAGGACAACCTGGAAGGCCTTTACAATAGGCTGGATGATTAGGCAAATCACGGAGCCAGACACTGCTGCTCTTGAGGGAGAGTTAATCACAAATTCAAACATACCTCTGCCACAGTATGTGGGAGCGGACGGATATAACTACCTAATTACAGAACCCCATAAGACACAAATGGCTGATTTTCAGGGACTTGAGCTTTAAAGCATGTCTGTTTGCCACAGAAAAAAAAAAAAGTGTTCTCAGAGAGCAACCCTTTAACAGTAAAAAATGTACTCTGCATACTCTAGTCTACATTCATTTTGACCAACAATCTATATGTTCAAATCATTGATGACATGTACTGTATACTATAATATTCTGGATAATTATTAGAGCCATTGCAACCATTGGTCCTGAGTCATTAACCTCATTCTGAGTCGGAGCATCTTTATTTAAAGTGTTAATTAAAATTTTGAGAATTTTTTCACTTTAACCTTGCTATTCTGTAGAACTTGTATTTCTTTAGCCTTTAGAAAAGAGGTTCAGGCAAGAACATAATTTAGGAAAATGTGGATGTGTTTTGCTTTTGTTGATGCTTTATCAATAAAGTTCTCATCCCCTAAGACGCTTTCATTCATTCTAAGTTTCCATAATGTCCACAAAACTCCATTTAGCCATTCGTGCCTCAATGTCAAGTTATCGTGTATAGTAGATACAGTAACTTTTTGAGATCTCTGGATCCCTGCAGTAGTGCATTTACTCAAAATACTGCAAATACTGTAAAATAAGTTCCCTTACATAGGCTCTTCAAGAGGTAAGTATACTTCAAGGCTCTTCTCTGTTCTGGCACCGAAGTGGTGGCATGAACTTCCCCTAGATGCCCGTACAGCAGAGTCCCTGGCTATTTTCAAGCGACAGTTGAAGACCTACTTCTTCCTAAAATACTTAAATTAGCACTTTCCAGATTTGCTTTGTAGAACTCGAGTTATATTTACCGTAATTTCCGGACTATAAAGCGCACCCATTTATAAGCCGCACCCACAGAATTTTACAAATATTTTTATTTTAACATAAATAAGCCGCACCTGTCTATAAGCTGCACTGTCTACACTAATGTACTTTACACAGGCTTTAATGAAAGGGTGAAATATGTTGCGCTTCCTTTACGAGCATAGCGGTATTTTGGGAATAGCATGCCAGAAGTGAGCTCTCCCTTCACCCAGACTCAACGCGTTACAACGGCTTGTATCTAAACAGTAGACGACCAAGAAAGTCATTGTTTACTGTCTTCCTCCTTCCTTTCACAACTATTTCTCTCGGGAGTTTATCTTTTGGCATCGTCGTGCGTTTAAAAAAAACTTTTTTTCTCCTGATGCTGTGCAGCTCAGAACACAGGTGAGGTGCGTTTTTTCGTTTCCGTTCGGAAATTTCATTGGTCTAATGTTATGGGCTTTAGTTTTTTGGCTTGAAGTTTGTGAAACCGGAAAAAAAGGAAAAATTCATAAATAAGCCGCTTCGTTGTTTAAGCCGCGGGGTTCAAAACGTGGAAAAAAAGTAGCAGCTTATAGTCCGAAAAATACGGTACATTAAGTTTGTAATCTTGCGTACCAGTGTAGATTTATTCATTGCTAGAGACTCAAAGCACTTTTGTACATCGCTCTGGATAAGGCTTCTGCTAAATGCCGCAAATGTAAATGTAAATGTAAGATATAAAACTCAAGGCATAAACACACAAGTATTTAATAACGTACAAAAAGTACAGTCCAAATTCTCATGTTCATGAAATATGTAGCCATTGAACTAAACATTGTTTTACAAATGCCAACAATCTACCCAAAACTCTTCTTGCGTACGACCTGGTGATTCAGGCTACATAGTTTTTATTTTTATAAAATTCAGGTCAGCCAATAACTTTACATTAGTGATATCTATGACTTTAAATGATACTTTCATATATTTATCATCCTTCTATTTAGTGCATAGATCTTGTGTAGAAATGTGGTGTGTAACTCACCCAGACACACTTGCGTGTTGCAGGTCTTGCTCTGCCGTGTCATGCCTGTGCATGGAGGAGTGCGGCAGGAACGAGTACGCTTCTGTTCTCCTCCTCCACAAGTAACAGAACACATGGACCATGCCGACCAGTCGTACCACATCCCAGAATCTGAGATTATACATAATCATATAAAAAAATTGCAATTTAAATATTTGAATGATAAATATTTATTATGGTTGCTTATTTTTTGGTATTTGGTGAATATGTTAGGTATGGTATAATTGAGTCAATCACTTATTATTATTAATTATTATATGCAAGGATTCAAGGTTCTTTATCATATTATATGGAATCTGATATTATCTTTAATCCATCTTTATATATCACAGTGTGATGTTTATAGAACTAATCATTACCTGGAATAAGGTAATTGTATTATCAGTACACATGTTCATATTGTACCACAGCAATACTGAAAGCTAGACTCTGTTCGAATGATGCTGTTTAATAGTGTATAACAGCAGCTCTGACAAAAAACAAAAAGCAAACCACAGGTTCACTAGATACAATAATGTGCTTATTCATATACATTATAGTTTTTATATCAACTTATATAGGGTCTTGTTTGGCAGACTCTGTACAAAAATAGATTCTTATGTGTATAAATATGCATATCTTGAAGAGGTGAAGATTTCTGTGCATTTTTGGATGGAGCCTCCAGTTCCATCATGTTGTAACAATCAGAATGGTTTTGGGACACTTTAAAATATAGAATAAGAGGCTATTGGGGAGCATATGTTGATGGTTGTTGTAATGTAAGGAATACCAAATATGAATTTTTTTCAAGCATAATTCACAACACAGAAACTATAAAAGAACATTATTGTATGATAAATGACAATATGTATGTGCTGGAATAAATGAAACTAAACACTTGAAGATATGCAGTTTGGAACACCATCGTTGATTAATTCCCCATAACAGCACCCTCCATCATGCATTGTTTCTGTACTTCCTGATTACTGGTGCACCTCATAATATTGATTAAATTGAATAGATCAAACAAATGTAATTTTAAAAATCATTGAAATGCCTGTAATAATGACCAGTGCAAGCTTACACACCTGTGCAGGCATGACTGTTACACTCCTTCTGCTGCTCACCATCACCACTGCACGCTCTCCCACCTCCCTGAGGAGAAGGGTTATTACACTGACGAGTCCGCAGCTTGACCCCACTTCCACATGGGGCTGAACATTCAGACCATAGCCCCCATTGGCTCCACCCACCATCAACAATACAACCAGGAAGTGAATCACAGTGCAGGACACCAGCTTCACATGTGCTAGATATAAAAACAAACAATAAATTAATCAGAATATAACAATGATGCATCAAGCTTTTGAATATAAAAAAATCGTATTACTATATATTAGTTTCTAATAAATTCCAGGAGAATAAGGGGTACCAGTTGTTGCAGTCTGTGATGATGCTCTCTCCCGAGTTTGCATACTGCCAGTCTGCCCTGCCTGGCCACTCCCATGCGGTGTTTGTGATATTAAAATGTACTGAAAGATGTTAATAGATTAGTTTAATAAAAAACAGAAAGTTCTTATGCATTTATAAAGAAGAGTTATAGTGCAGCATTCCAGTGGTATTTCAATTATTTAAATTCAGTTCAGCTCAATTCAGTTTTATTTGTATAGCGCTTTTAACCATGGACATTGTTCCAAAGCAGCTTTACAGAAATAAAGAAGTTATAAAGTTAAAATGTATAAGTTGAATGCCTATAAGTTTATCTCTAATGAGAAAGCCAGTGGTGACTGTGGCAAGGAAAAACTCCCATACGTACAGTTTTAGGAAGAAAGTTTAAGTGGAATCAGATGCAAAAGGAAAACTATCCTCATCTGGGTGGCAACAGTTCTTTGGTTGTTGAGGTGTAGTACAATTGATTATTCTTTAGATGTGTCTGAAGTCTCTTTGCTATATGTTATAAATGATGTAGGACCTTGCAACTGACTCAATTAACACAGTTTTCAGTATTCCAGCTACCACCACCAAATGCTGACAAACTAATACATTAAGTTGTCTGGTTCGCTATTTATTCTGTGAAGATAATTTCAAATAATAAATATGCATAGTAGGACATATGCAATACAGCATAGTGCTCCACATAGTTCAACAAATTCAAGCACAGTAATTTTTTCCTGAGCTGCTGTCAAAATCATACAAAATACTCTTTAACACACAATATCTTATAATGTCACCCTTGAATGCTTTTCTCACCAGTAGTGCTGTTGTGGAATTTACACCGGCACTCATCTCTGTCCACACACACGCCATCCTGCAAAACCATGTCACCTGGGCAACCACAGGTCAGACTGCACCCTGGTGTGTCTATACACTCAGTGTCACTATGAAGATCTTCACATGAGCGAGGGCACGGTTTCCCACAAGGCCACTCCTCCTGTTTACCTCCGCAGTCTGAGTTTGGACAAGGAGAAGGAGGGGGAATAATGAAACAAAGCTTCAATAATGATGGCATTCGAATCATAGTTAAGACTACGTTAACTACTATAAATTGCATTCAGTTATAAAAAATGAATGATGTTGTTGCATATATCTCATTTCTTATACAGTACAAATAACAAAAGTACTTATTTAAGCAATACTGATAGCTTGGTGCTGAATTTAGTGGTGCCAAATTGCAGGTCTATAATTAGTACACTGTAAAAAAAAATAAAAAAATAAAAAAAATTCGATAGTTTCATTTTGATCATTTGAAACCCTAAAAAAAAAAAAGTTTTGGTATTTAACAAAGAAAAATATCTCAATGTTTTCTTGAAAAAAAAAAAATTCTTAAGTGTCACTGCTTTGCAACAGGCACAGGTATGCAAGCTTACTAAAGTAAATGCAATCATACAGCATTAAAACCATTTGATATGATACATAAACATAAATGCATTAACATTTAAATGACATGACATCAATAGTTTCCCAAACTGCAGTGAATATTTGGTATATACCCTTTTTTTATTAAATAAAATTAAATAAAATACTTAAATATAAAGTGTACAAAAAGTGCATCATATATTAGTTTAGACTTTTCAATTTTGTTTAAAAGAGACCACACAGTTCAGACCGTCTTTTCAGTCTTTTTCCATTTAACATTTGCCCCAAGGTTCTAACCCTAACCATAACCCTGATGTATGCAGGACACTGAATACAAGGAAAACTGACCTGAGCAGACGGTTTCGTTGTCATGGCAACCACGACTTTGTATGGACTCGCCGTGGCATGGCAGACCTCCAAATCTAGCGGGAGGGCTGTTACACTCTCGTTTCCGGACAGACTTCCCCGCACAGGCATCACACTCTGACCATTTACTCCAGAATCCCCACGAACCATTGACTAGTGAGGAGAAAGACAAACAAAAGCAGTAATGACCTTTCACTTACACTACATAGCCAGGAAACCACACCTAACAAAAGAGTTTTAATGTTTCTACAAAAAAAAACTACATCTTACATAAGAACCATGGTTAGAGTTAATTAAAGCATATGTAGTTAAAATTGCATAAATTATACTGTGAAACTACATATTTTTTTCCAAAAAAAATGAAGGTAATCTTACAATTACTACACATACTACACACTTACTACACAATATTAATGGATCAATTTATATACTAGCCTGCTATGAGGTATCTAATTTTGATCCCCTGAATTTTTCAGAATTAAAGGCAAATGTTAGTGCAGAAAAAAATGGTCTTTTTTTATCTGTGTATTAAGTATAAATCAGATGATTATTGTGGATCCTGTTCTATGATGTAATTTATTGATAAGGACAGCACCTCACCCATTTGTTACTTTTTATATAAAAAAAGTCCTGTGTCATCAGTGTACGCAGTAGATGTGTGTGTCACCTGGACAAAAGGTGATTGAAGGACAGGGTTGTTTTTCTATCTGTACTCCAAGGCCCTGGTGTTCCTCTTGTTGGCCTGGACACTCTGCCCCTCCTGCCACTAGGACAGGACAAGCACAGCTCCTGTAGCGAGAGACCCACTCAGCACCACACGTCTTAGAGCATGGTGTCCAGCTTGACCACTCACACCAGCCTCCATCAACTGACAACAGAAAAATTGATAAATAGTTTTTTATGTTGGATCTTACCAAAGCTGAAATATAAAGTTCCTTCTTATAGTAAGCCAGTGTGACTGGAATCAAAATTATGTATAAAAATTATACAAAGTGTCCTATTTTTGTCAAATTTTGTATGTCAAACCTGGACAGGGGTTGTTGCTACAATTGAGCTGTCCTCCAACACAGGTACTGTAGGCAAAAAAAAGCAGAACACATCTGATTTGACAGTAGGATACGTAGTTATTTTTATTTTTTTATTGCATTTATCACTGATTCTCATCATTCTTTAGTTCTGTTCTTACCAGTTATTGCAACCGTCATGTGTGAGAACTGTCTCTCCAGGCTCAACACGCTGCCCGCTGGACAGGTCCAGGCAGGGACACTGCTCTCTCTCTACGCAGGCTGTACCGTTAACATTCAACACTTTGTCATCAATGCAGTAACAGCCAGGCTCACAACGCCACTCACAGTGCTGTGTGGAAAACATTATCATCACCATCAACCTCATCATCAACATTAAATTGACCATAATCCTCAGCAGTCTATAAATGCCTATACAATCTTGATTAGAGCTAAGCATTCATTCAATTTTGAAAAAAAGAATACACCTTTTTTCAATACCATATCAATGAAGCCGTTTAAAATGCTGAATGGGCATTTTTTCACATCTCAAACAGAAATGAAAGCAAATTACAAGGTCTTAAAATATTTTATAGATGTGTACATCTTCTGTATTATTGAAGACCTGTGTTATTTATAATAAAGCCAATTTAAACCCAACATACTATATTAGATGAGTTAATGCTATAAAACTTCTCGTAATGATATTTATTAAGTAGATATTTTTAAAGTGAGATAAAAGGAATTTAGCATTTAATTTGCACAGGCTGTGTGTCGGTTAGAGTAGCTAATGGTTAAGATACTGAATGTCACGAGTTCAAATTACCATCACCACCAAGATGCCACTGCTGGGCCCTTAAACAAGGACCTTATACACAAGCTCAGTTGTATAAATTAGATAAATGTAAGTCACTCTGGATGCCTGCCAAATTCCATAAATGCTGTACGTAATGTCTTTTGCATGTATAATGAAGGTATTGCTTAGCATAATATTCTGCAAAATGTACTGAATAGAAGTAAAATACTGTAAATGGCTCTCTGTTTTGATCTAAATGAAAAACTAAAACACGTAAAGAATAAAGTTAATCACTTCTGCCCAATTTCTATAGCAGACTACTGTAAGATCTACGGACCAAGATCTGCCGTTTAACAATCTACCCATAATTTTGCAAAAATGAAGCAACAAAATCATTAAAAATATATCAAATTATTATAAAATTCTAATTCAGACAGGCGCTTTAAAAGCAATAGTAAGACAAGAGACCAAAGCGTGTACTCACAGTCAGTTCATCACAGGTTCGGGGACATGAGGGTCCACAGCTACTGAACACAGTGCCTGAAATATCTGCGCACTGAGGCACTGTGAACACAACACACTGTTAACATCTGCTGTAACACAGAAACATGCACAAACACTATTTTTAAAAAGAAAGAAAAAAAACACTTGCCCACCAGAGTGGAAGTCATGAATAGTACCTGGACAGTGCTCTATGTTACAGGCCACAATTTCAGTTTTTAGGCCCTCACAGAAATCTCCTTCTCCCTCAGTGACTGGGCTGTCACATTTACGGTGACGACTGCGCACACCCCCTCCACATGACTTGCTACACTCTGTCCAGGATGTCCACTCGCTCCATCCTCCACTACCTTTTAGCAAGACCAGTGACATATCAAATTAAATGTCTTTATCTACTCTCGAGAACAGCTTGTGTAATTTTACACTTGGTGAATCACTCACGGCTGCATGCTTTCTGGACACATGCTTGATCCTGGCGGTCTGGGCCCAGGCACGGCATTCCAGCACCGGCACGTTCAGGATTGGAACAAAAACGATAGCGTGACTGCAGGCCGGCACCACAAGAAACAGAACACACACTCCAAGGAGTCCAGGCTGACCAGCCACCATCCACTGCAGGAAATTACACACTCAGTTATGTAGAAATAATTACCTAAAATCTTTATGAGGTAGAATCCCATGTAAATCTTGAAATCTTACCATTGCACTCTACTTGGGTGCAGTTTATCAGTTTTCCTGATTCACAAGTGCTGTAAGATAAGATGATTACAGAAATATGTTTGTTTTTTTTTTTATTAAATTCAAAATGTTTTAGGAACATATAAACATATAAAACCTAAAGTAAATGGGAAATAAAAAATAAAAAATCTATTTTTTTCTTCTTCTTTCTGCTTCTACCATTAGGGGTCGCCACAGCGGATCATGTGTCTCCACTCTACTCTGTCCTCTACATGTGCCTTTTTTTAAACCAACCACCTGCATGTCTTCCCTCAATACATCAATAAACCTCCTCCTTGGCCTTCCTCTTTTTCTCCCTCCTGGTGGCTCCATCCTCAGCATTCTCCAAACCATCTCAATCACTCCTCCCTCACCTTGTCTCCAAAACGTCGGACATGCGCTGGCCCACTAATAAACTTTTTTCTAGTCTTGTCCATCCTCGTCACTCCCAACGAAAATCTCAACATCTTCAGCTCTGCTACCTCCAGCTCCACCTCCTGTCTTTTACTCAATGCCACTGTCTCTAAATCATACAACATCACAGGTCTCACCACAGTCCTATAAACTTTCCCTTTCACTCTTGCAGATACCCTTCTATCACAAATCACCCCTACTATCACTTTTCCTCACCCACTCCGCCCTGCTTAAATTCACTTCTCGCCCAGCTCGAACAGCTCACCCAAGAAACGACTTTTACATTAACTTCAACACTGTCACAGCCTCTCTTGTCTCCATCACTTATAAATGAGGTCCAAAATTCCTCCACCTAAGGCACCATATCTCCCACTTCACCCATATGCATCATCCCATATACAATACATGTATAAATGAAAAAATCTTGGCTATGGCTTGAACTGAAGATTTTAATTCAATAGAAATGAATTGCAATGAAACAACTAGGCAAGAATCATCATTACCAGTTGCTGCAGTCTTTAGTGACCACAGCTCCAGGTTCCTGCTGTTCACCATCGACATCACAGCGACACAGTGGCAAAGACACACACCTCCCATCCTGAAGCACACACAACACTAATAAGCAAGGAGACATATACGGAGCAGAATTTCCGATATCCGAGCAGCATTTACACACCTGTAGAGCGGAACCCTGTGGGCACTGACATCCTGGTGAACAGGTAGAGTTCACTTCAGTCTCTATCCCCAGATCAGAGCAGAGTAGCTCCTTTCTCACACATGCCGTCCATTCCTGACCACCAGCACAGCCACTGCCATCACCTACCACACACACACACACACACACACACACACACACACACACACACAAAGAGCAGGCAAAGAAATATAGTTTGAAACAAATTTTTATGACAGGACAGCCAACTTCTAAGAACCACCATGCACACATATTATGCATATATACTCACTGCAAGGGTGCATGTTGCAGGCGCTAAACTGCTGTGGTGTGCCGTGAGACCTGATTGGACCTCGTGTTCTGTTCCTGTATCCACCACCACAGGGCACCGAGCACTCAGACCATGCACTCCATGGACCCTTTGCACCTGTAGAGACATACAAACACAACAAAACAAGCATGCACTTATCACAAATCAGAAAAACTGTTAATATGGAGCATCCACATTAACAGATCAAGTGCACAGAACAAGAACAAATGCATTAAATTAAACCTCACAGCTGGAGATATTGTCCAGGCTGCTTTTGAAAACACATTTTGATCAATAAATTTAATATGATGTGTGTTTGATAGCTTAAACCTTCGAAGCTCATAAAGACCTACCACTACAAGGATAGATGCTACAGGTGTCTAGCTCAGCACGGTCACCAACACAAGGAAGGCCACCAAATGCTGGTAGAGGATTGGTGCCTGAACGGTACCTCCTCCTGATTCCAACGTCACATGTTCTGCTGCAGGCACTCCAGGAGGTCCATTCACTCCAACCACAATCAACTGGATAGAAATATGCATGTAGAATTGAGCGAAAGCCTTTAACATTACAAGATCTATAGATTTGTGTAAAGCGATTAAAGAAAATCTTGAACAGAAAATTCATCTCACCAGGACAGGGAGCTGTGCCACACTGCATCTCTCCATTAATGCAAGTGCTGTTAACACACGATCACAAAAACATAAAAGCAGATGCAGTGTGCAATTTCAATGCAGCAAAATTTAAAAAACAAATATCCATCAAAGATTTTAACCAGGACTAAAGAAAAAGTGAAAAAAATTACATACCAGTTGTTGCAGGCATCATATTTTACACTGGCCCCCTGTGCATAGAGCACCCCCTGGTGGTAGCAGGGACAGTGGCTCAGAAGTACACAGGAGTTATTGAACAGGTAGTACCCTAGGGAGCAGTAACAGCCATCATAGCACTCTGTGGCACACTCCACCGTAGTCATAGCATCGAGGCACACACGTGGACACGCTCCTCCCTGCACCTGACACTGCTCTTTGGTCAAGTAGGTCATACTGATTGGACACACCTCTTCAGACAAAAAATAAAATAAAAACAAAAAAAGCAACAATGGATATTTAGAGATTATTGTAAGTACTGGTGATGCAAACCTGTCTCTATATTTTTTAATACAATTAAATGCTATCATAATTAAACAAAGCATGTAATATTAGAAACAATACAATATAATAAAATGTTATAATTGTATTATAAAGATATTATACATATATAATATATAATGCATTTATAATTATAATAATACAAGTTTGCCTTGATTGCTGATATTAATTTAATTACTTATGTATAGAATTTTGTAAAAAGTTAACATTTATTTTTGCAGTTTTATCTATAAATATGCATAAATTAGAATAAATACTAATAAAAAACTATTTTATTTTATTTTAACATTTCAATGTGCTTTCATGTGAATGTCAAATGTAAGAATTTGAGAAGTATTCTGAAAAATAACTTATATAGTAAGGGGTAAAACCTGTGCAGGGCTGAGAGTTGCAGTCTCGAGTTTGTATGTGAGGTCCCACACAGCTGCCGCCGCCATACAAAGGTGGAGGAGAACTACAGAAACGTTCTCGAGTCTGAACCCCTGAATCGCACTCGGAAGAGCACACAGACCATGCAGACCATGCTGACCAACCACCATGTACTGCAGAGACCAATTAAACACAAGATATCACAACATGACCCATTTAGTGCTGAAGACAATTTGTTTTGGGTAAAAATCTCAGCGTGTACCTGGACAGTGTACGGTGTTACAGGGCTCTTGTTCTTCCCCATCTCCAAAGCAGGAGGTGGAGTCAGTGTGATTACAGCTCCTAAAGCGGCGTCTAAGTCCCACAGCATCCACATGATAGAAACATGTTTTACTGCACTCTGACCATGAAGACCACTCATTCCATGGAGCTCCTATAAGAAATTTAAAATTAATTATATATAGCTATCACATAACTATCACATTATAACCTGGCCTAT
This sequence comes from Silurus meridionalis, assembly GCF_014805685.1. Taxonomy (NCBI): domain Eukaryota; kingdom Metazoa; phylum Chordata; class Actinopteri; order Siluriformes; family Siluridae; genus Silurus; species Silurus meridionalis. The sequence goes on from NC_060887.1 coordinate 30,055,505, forward strand.
GGAACCTATTTGTTTCAATAACGCCTGAATGTGCCATTTTAAACCTCTACAATAAGACATCATTTGTTTTTGATAATTATTTTTTTTAAATGCATAAAAAACATAAAACATTTGTTTTGACATTTTGAAGACTCTACGATTACAATGTTAATCTATCAACAATTTTTTTAATTAGCATTAAGATACAAACTACTACTGTATATGTTCCCCTGCCATCCCAAACCCATCCATTTCCCCACTGTCTTCTTGAAACATTTGGGATGGGCTTGTAGAGCTATTACACACATCCATTTTGAAAATAGATTATTGTAATACTTAGACTGAATGAACCTTCATAGAGAAGACATTAGCTCACCAACATCTTCAAAAAAAATGTAATTGTAAGTTTAAATACTGACTTTTAACTAAGATATAACTTCCATTCCTCCAGCTAAAGTACAACTATAGTTTAATACAATTAGTGATAGCATTTGCCTAGCTAAATGTGTCAAAAGTAAGATTTATTTCAACAACAGCTCAGGACATTGCACTTTTTCACCAGCAGAGATCGCCCTTTCCCATGAACTAGAGATGAAAAATAACCTGATCCTTCACAGTTTTTCTCAGTTGCTTTGGAGCGTTTCTCAGATCAGAGATGAAATTCTCAAAACTCCTTGTTTAACCCTTATGTCATTTAGTCACTTGTGCACATCATAAAAACAGATCTTGTTGCTTTGATCAAATTGCGAATGCTTTAGTACATAAATTAAATTGATTGTGTTCAATTGTCTACAGTTTCCTATATTATCAATTGATTATGTCATGTTGATCAGAATATTTTATACTGGCTTCACCCGAATAGTCTTTCCCCTCGAAACATCTCGGCATCAGTTCATAAGTCATTGAATGCAAAATGGTTAAACCAGTTGTCAGAATCTGTCAACCAAAAATTGCAATCTTTTGGTAAATGTTTCTTGAATTGATGAATTGACCACCAAAAAAGCTCAGACTTTTCCTTATATCTCCAGCAGTAGTATGCCTACAAATTCACACTCTTGCTTGATTAGGAGCAACATTTTACATAAAAATAGAGCGCGTAAGAACATTTTCACTCCATGTTGACAGGACAGAACAATGTCCTAATTTGCACGTCATGAAGTGATTCTGATTGAAAGAGCCGGCACATATAAACACCATATTGGATTAGTTAACGTCTCACGTAAACAGTCCACCGAATCTTTCAATCGGAATGATTTTAATCTGAATGACAAAAAAAGTGTATATGCAAATGTTGCTAGTGACTTAAGTGACTCGTGAGACTCGGATCCGTTCACTGAGTGATTCAGAAGGATTTGAATCTGCAAACGTATTCGGATTTTTCATCTTCACCATAAACGTACACAACATTTCAAAGCCAATTTCTTGTTTACAACTTACAGCAGATCATTTAAAATCTAACCACTAAAACTTTTTTTTTATAAACACTTCTACTTCTATTTACCCTCTTCAATTTCTTCCTTTTTTTTTTCCACCTTCTTAGAATATCTCACATCTTTCCATTATTTCACGGTCTGCAAAATGTTACCGTCTGCAAAAGCTTTTGAAGATGAATATCAATGACTCAGAAGAATTCCCACGATATCACGTCTAGCCAGCCGGAAAAGGTTTTAATCTGTATGCTTCATCTTATATACATGACATATGAACTTGTAAGCAAATGAATAAACAAAATGAATTATAAATACATCATATTAATAAGTAAATACATAAAAGTAAATAAAAGTAAATTAATAATTAAAGGACAAGCGCCCACTTCTCTGTACTGATTATGGTTTTAAAAAAATGCTGTTGGAAACCCTAAAGAAACAGCATTTGAGACTTTTAATAGAACTGAATGCAATTTGTCCATCTCAGCATGTAAAATTTCGACACTACTCTGACTGTCATTATTACATTGCCTTTTGTTGCCTTGCTTCCTTGTTTTTAACCCATGCCATCTTTGCAACTGTTTTGTGTCTACATGAATATATAAGCAGTTCCCCATTATAGAATGTTTCCTGTTTATAGCTATTGTTAGCTAAGATTAGTTGGTCAGCCAAGCAGAAATAGAAAATAATAATAATCATAAATTGCTGGACTCTGACCTGGTGGGCAGGGTGTGTAGCATTGGCGTGCCTCTGTAGAGTCTCCAGCACATGGCTCTACATTCACTGCTTCTGAAGGATTCAGAGCTGATCTTTTGGGATGGATATTTCAAATGTAAACATTTTTTAAATAGTTTAGAAATGATCTCCATAGTACTAGGAAACTATTTTACCTAAAGCGCTGCTGAATGCCGATTCCACAGCTGCTGTCACATGAGGTCCAGGAAGACCAGGCTGACCAGTCGCATTTGGGGATACAACTGGAGTTGTCACAGGAGACGTGGCCATCTAGACACACGCTGCAAAATAAACATAAGTATTATATTCTCAAGCATGCAAGACTTTTAGAGGAAAATAAGACATATAGAGATACGTGTAGCCATCATTACCAAAATGTACAGTTGTCTATGATGACCTCGTCTTCCGGTTGAAGTAATGACCCTTCCCATAAGCATGCACATTTGCTCACGTTGACACATCGGCCATCTTGGAGGAACAACCCAATTGGACAACGACACCCTGGAGAAACATAACATCAGTAGTTACTTCAGTGAAAAAATCCTATTGGTCACTTTATCTGTCATAAAATATATCTGAACTTTTATGTCATTGGTACCTGTTATACAGTTGGAAGAGCAATTACTCTCGGAGTTAAGGTCTGAGCAGGTCAAAGGGCACGGCTCCACTCTACCTGCTGCACAGTCGGCGTCTGTGACCAGCACTAGGCCATTAGTGCAGCCTACAGCAAATTACAGCAAAAGAGAATAAATCACATCAGATGGTAAGACAAACAGTGAAAAAAAAGAGTCTACATGGACAGGGATATAATATACTGTATACCCAGAGAGATGGCAGACATATTACCAATGATGATCATTTATGGTCTTTTGAATTTATGTCAATTAAAATATGTATTGAAAAATTGGTATTGTACGAGGAAGTCAGGTGTGTCAGAGAAGTATGTGACGAGGTCAGATAGGAGTCTCCGTAGACTACTATGTTTGTGGATAATATTGTGATTTGTATTGAAAGTAGGGAGCAGGTTAAGAAGAGTCTGGACGTACGCGCTGGAGAGAAGGGGAATAAAAGTCAGTAGGAGTAAGACAGAGTACATGTGTGGGAATGAGAGGGAGGACAGCGGAGTGGTGCGGTTGCAGGGAGAAGAGGTGGAGAAAGTGATTGAGTTTAAGTACCTGGGGTCAACAGTGCAAAGTTATGGAGAGTGTGTTAGAGAAGTGAAGAAAAGAGTGCAGGCAGGGTGGAGTGGGTGGAGAAGAGTGGCAGGAGTGATTTGTGATAGAAGAGTATCTGCAAGAGTGAAAGTGAAAGTTTATAGGACTGTGGGGAGACCTGAGATGTTGTATGGATTAGAGACAGTGGCATTGAGTAAAAGGCAGGAGGCGGAGCTGGAGGTAGCAGAGCTGAAGATGTTGAGATTTTTGTTGGTAGTGACGACGATGGACAGGATTAGAAATGATCTTATTATAGGGACTGCGCATGTTGGACATTTTGGAGACAAGGTGAGGGAGTCGCGATTGAGAGGGGCATGGGGTAGATCGGTGGGAGAATGCTGAGGATGGAGCTGCCAGGAAGGAGGAAAAAAGGAAGGCCAAGGAGGAGGTTCATGGATGTGGTGAGGGAAGACATGCAGGTAGTTGGTTTGAAAGAGCCAGATGTAGAGGAATAGAGTGAAGATGGATGAATTGCTGTGGCGACCAATAATGGGAGCAGCCAGAAGAAGAAGAAGAAGAAGAAGAAGAAGAAGAAGAAGAAGAAGAAGCTTTGTAGGGAGGTGGGGAAGTGGTAGCTCAGTGGTTAGGACATTGGTGCTTAGATCAAAATGTCATGAGTTTAAATCCCAGCACAACAAAGCTACCCCCGCTGGGTCCCTGAGTAAGGCCCTTAACAATCAAGTGGTTAGTTTTAAGTCGCTCTGGATAAGGCGCCTGCCAAATGCCATTAATCAAATGTAGTAAATGTAGTAAGTAGTAACTTAAAAATAATAACATTTTTTAACAGACAATAATGTTAATTTATTTATTTATTTAATGTTAATAGCTGACACAAAAGCAACCAAGTATGGCAATTCATAAGAGGAGGAAAATAAAGTAGCTCAAGGTGTTTAAACTTGGTAGCAATTTTACAAATGCCTAAAAAGTGGAGAAAAACTTATTTTTGCTGCAAAGTCCAAATATAAACATTGGCGCATGTGCTTTTTCTGTTATAAATGGTTAAAGTGCTGCTGGGTTTTGCAGCTGGTCCATTCACATACCTGTCTGTGTGTCTGTTCCAGTTCCACATTGGTGTGTGTTGCAGCTTTGAGTCTGTATGGTCATCCCCTCACACTCTTTCCCTCCATTTTTGGGTGGAGGGTTTGAGCAAGATCTATTCCTTATCTTCACACCACCACCACATTCAGCATCACACTTTGACCACACACTCCACTCAGCCCACTGTCCATCCACTGAGAGGAGAGGAAAAAAAATTGTTAAAAAAGACACAAGATAGAATTTGAGAAACAATTAAAGAAATTAGGCAAAAAGTGTAGGAACAAAAAAAAATAGCCCTCACCAGGACAGGCTTGAAGGAAGCAGGCTCTGCTGTCAAACTGTGCTGCTCCACAGGTGCCCCCCGATCGAGATTCTCTCAGGATCTTACGCTGCCGGAACAGAGAACCCAAACCACATGACATGCTGCACTGACTCCATGCTGTCCACACAGACATCACACAGTCCACTGCAGACAAAGCAAAGACACACAGGAACTTAGTTATATGCACAGTGACTGGGACGTCTATAAAAGGCTGTTGTATTTTTTAAAACATAGCAGAGTTCATAACAACCCAGACTGTGTGATTCCAATTTTAATTCCTCAAGTAGCAAGTATTTAACAAGTGAAAAAAAAGTATTGAGCAATCCCTTTCTAACATTAACATTTAACTGATTTGGGAACTCTAATAGCACACCTACCACAGTTTTTCTCATCTGAGCCATCAGCACAGTCTTTGTGGAGATCACACTTCTTGTCCAGACGCACACACTCTCCACTGCCGCATGTGAACTGTTTGGCAGAGCATGGACTTGGGGGGCGACGTGTCGGTGTAAGTGGAGAGAGTGTGATGGGACCTAATAGATCAAATTAATAATTGTATTTAAATTAGCTGTATTAACAAAAGAGTGCAGCAAAAAACATTATTAGCAAATGTTCATTTTAGAGAACTGAGCTTGGTGACCACCATCTTGAGATGGTTAATTTTAGTCTTCATTGTTATGTTTTACAAACCTATAAATCATTTTTTGCTACAGGATATAAATATGAAATGTATGAAATATTTTCAAATATTCATAATTTTTTTTATTTGTATAGAGTGTTTAACAATGAACATTGTCTCAAAGCAGCTTTACAGAGATAAAGTGGTTATAAAGTGTAAAAGAATGTATAAGTTCAGTGCCTATAAATTTGTTTCTTATAATTGTAAATTTGTCCATAATGTGTGAGCCAGTGGCAAGGAAACATTTCCTGAGATATAAAATATATATATAAAAAGATTGAATAAAATAGCTATTTGAATCAATAATTTATATATATATATATATATATATATATATATATATATATATATATATATATATATATATATATATAATGTATATCAATCATAAATACCTGGCTGTCCAGTTGGTATACTAGGAACAATGGGTGAAACACTCGCCACTCCTGGACTGCCATCTTGTGGACTCTTGGTGCGCACTCCTGGAGATCCTGTTGTGTAGTTCCTATATCCAGGACTTCCTGATGGTACAGTGTGATTCCATAAACCTGGTAATCCTGGAGTGGTAACTGTGCCTAAAGATGAACATAAAAATGTTTGCATTGTAGTACAGTACTGATAAACCTGGTAATTGCAAACATGGTGAATGTGTGATCACGAGTAATTTAAACATGACATAAAGACAAAATCAAGCACAAGGTTATTAAGAGAGGCAAATCTACCTATCTGTCAATCATGATTTAGAAAGCTTTTTTAATAGCAATACAACTGACAAATATATGTGCTAATATATGCTAATAACATGCTAAGGATAGAACCTGTGAATGCTAAAGCAGGAGGGGAAGCTTTTCTAAATCATGATTGACAGATAGGTAGATTTGCCTCTCTGTTCTGACTGGTTGTGTCAGGATTATGCTGACAAAAACAAAACTACACTTCATCTTTAGCCACTGTGCCTCACCAAACTATGCCATGTCATGCACCTGTCTCACATTCATTGTAAATGAGCACATGTATTTAAGTCTCACCTCAGACCTCAGTTTGTTTCACTTCTGTTGTTTGTGGTCATCATTGTTTCTGCTCATTATAAATAGAAGAATCTGCATCTGCATCCACCTGCCACCTTCCATCTTACACGACAGGTTGGATGTTGGTGGGTCTTTTTTTTTTACTTATTTGTAGATGATGTGCCACTGACATGGGAGTTTTGACTTTCAGTAGATAACTATGTGAGGAGAATTTCCCTATATAATCCAGAAACCTTCCAAAATAGTGACTTACCAATCACTGACACCCACATCATTATTTAATTCAGAGATGGCAAAAAACACACATCCTTCACTTAAGTAGAAGTACAGATACTTATGTTTTAAAAGACTCTGACCTGACATGTACTTAAGTAAAAAGAAGCCATTACTACTACCTGTTTTAGCGCCATGCTAATACCTGGACCTTGCATCATACAAAAATTCTTTTTAAATGTTTTTATGTAATGAATGTATCCCAGTTGCTCCACCATATAGAACACAAGCAGAGCAAAGATGAGACTAATCTAAAATCTCTGGGTCTAAAAAACAGTATTTTTCATTTTGGTAGTTATAGAAATAGACATATTAAGATTTTGATTAATTTTTTCTGTGCTGTTGCCAGAAAAATCTCCACCTCCTTCCCACTGCATGCGAAACATTTATCTAGAATTATGAACACTACATAACCAAATGTTTGTGGACACCTGCTCATCACACCCATATGTGATTTTCGAAAATACCATTCCAGATTTGCTGATATAATTACCTCAACTCTTTTGAAAAGACTTCCATTAGATTGCTGTAAAAGATTTTGTAAGGTCAAGCAGGATGTTAGGTAAGGTGGGGTGGGCATTAGTTGCTATTTTAGTTAATCCCAAACTGTAAAGGTAACTTGAGTTTGTTCTACATCCACCTAGGCAAACCATGTCTTTATGGTATGGGGCATTGTAAATTTGGAATATGTTTCAGTCCAATGAAGAAAAAGTGTAATGCTACAGAAAGACATTTTATACAATTGTAAGTTTCCATTTTGTGGCAAAAGTTTCAGAAGATCTAAGTGTGATGTCAGATGTTCACATACTTTTGATCATAATGTGAATAAATTAAGTCACTTAATTAATATACTATTATACACAAAATCACCAGTAAAATGTGTTTGGAAATACTAAAAATAGTTTTGCCATTTTAGTACTAATGCAGACATACTGAAAACTCACCACAGCGTAGTTCATCTGAATGATCTGCACAATCATGCCTGCCGTCACAGACAGCTGCCACAGGCACACACTGTCCACTTATACAGGCAAACTGACCCAGTTCACAGGGACTCGGTGTCACTACGCCAGCACCAGAAGGCGTTGTGGTCACTTTAGCAGTGCCAGGAGTGACTAATTCTTCTGTTAGCAAAAAATATAAATGAATTTCAATAGTTAAAGCTGCAACGTGTATTAGATTTGAATGATCTCAGTTTCACGTATTGGGCTTTGATCTTTTTGACTTTTAGCCTATTGTGTCACATTTAAAATAGTTTACAGGCATTTGTTAAGGCAAAACTTAAGAAAAAAAAAAAAGAGAGTAGTTTTTTTATAAAGAAAAAAATGAAATAAACCTTACCTCCTCTGCAGCCTAGAATCTCTACCCGGAGATAGAAGGTGTGGCGGTATTGTACTGGTATGATACGCAGGTAACGGGCTCTCACTAATCTGCCCAGCCAGCGTGTGATTGGTGTCCTGCCAACCATCCTCACCTCAAAGACCTGACAGCAAATGTGGAGTCCAATCATGATAATTACAAATGCCTTACAATATATGAAGTTTGATATGTCTTTAACCTGTTAGCCTATGCCACCGCTTTTAGGACTCATATCTGAACATTACCTACCTAAATTTAAATGTTAACAGTTCCTGGGAAAAGTGGGCTACATACATCATTTAAATATTTTTGGAAGGAAGACAAATTGGGCTTGTTGATATTGCTTGGAAAGATAAGTTAAGACACCATATACATTAACACAAAATCCTTTAAATAATAAGTGCAATTTCTTTACCATTAATGACTAAATAATTTGGTTTAATCTTATACCTTTGGTACTGAACCCTTGTCCCCAGTCTCAGTGAAGTCTGTGAAGTGGCTCTCAGATAGAGCGAACGCCAGTTGGTACTTGGAGAGGTAGCCCCACATGCGCTCACTGCCCTGAGTGATTATCCCTGATATCCAGGTGGGCTCCAGAAAATCCACTTGGAAGTAGGGCTGGGGGTCTCCTGGTAAAGGGCTCCAGCCTGGTTCCATCACTAAGCTATTCGGAGATTATTAATGGCATAAAACCAGTTAGTGAAATCCAGATGTTGGAAGTAATGAAGAACAAATACTTTGTTACTGTACTTAAGTCGATTTTTCTGGTATCAGTACTTTACTTCACTATTTATTTTTCAGAAAACTTTTTACTTTCACTCATTACATTTTTGCAAAAATGTCTGTACTTTATACTTCTTACATTTTCAAACTAGACTTGTGACTTTAGTTTTATTCTATTTGGGTAAATGTCAATATTTTTCTTCTCATTGTGCAACGTTTTCAACAAATCAACCCATTTCCTGTTAATGCACGGCTTTTTTAAATCTACCACTGGTGTTTCATTTCCTGGCTCTCACACACCACAGACGGAAGCTAGTTTACGAAGATAACAATGTGCAAGACAGGAGGCAGCAAGACGTTTGGGGTTAACGTGGATGAAACAGAGGGAGTCAGTGATGTACACATGACTGAGAACAGAGACATTCCTAATCACCTGATCATCATTAGTATTTTTTCCTCATAATTCCGAAACAAACATAAATTACTTTTTTGATCGTACAGATAAGAGCAATACGTCATTAGAAACGGTGAAGGCTCTACATTTATTTGTATACTGCACACTCATAATAACAACAAAACGCTGCGCTTTTGTAAAATAAAGAACACAGACAGGGGGCGCTCTCTGCCGTCTCTGTCATCTCTCTTTACAGAAACATAAATAAAACGACCTGAATCTCAGTAAATATTTGCATAACAGACATAATAAATATATGTATAAAAAGCTCAAAAGCTCTACATTAAAATAAACAAATTCACATTGAATACAAACATTCTCTGATTATTTAATCCGTATAAAAGTTATAAGAGGAACAGTTTCTCTGGTATCAACTCATTAACCGTCCGTGTGGAAACACAGCAGATGTTCCGTTGGGTGTCCTGATGATTTACGTAATTTAAAACACCAGAATTACATTAAAATGTTTACAAGAATATTTTGTCTTCATGCTTTATGTTGAGTATGGTTTCACTAATAATAAACATACTGTACATTTGCATATGTATGCTTCCATTTGTCCATGCCCATGTTGATTAGAGTATTAAAAATGTGAAAAGTATTAATTCAAGGTACATTAAACCAGATAAAAATGTGCGATTAAGTCGTGAAGCTAATGCATGAGAATCATGCGATTAATCACAACAAAATATTTTAATCGATTGACAATAATAATAATATGATGTGAGCTCCAATTACCAGCGTGACACTAAAACAGGTAGCATTAATGGTTACTTCTTACTTAAGTACATGTCAGAGAACAAACTTCTTTACTTTAACTTGAGGGGAAAAGTGTAGTCAGTACTTCAACTTTTACCGGAGTCTTTTAAATCATGAGTATCTACTTCTACTTAAGTGATGGATGTGTGCATTTTTGTCATCTCTGGTGAAATCTAATTTCTTTAGGTTCACTGTCAACAAAATTATCTGTGCAAGTACATTTCTTTATTACGCTAAACTTTAAACACTCTTAATGTAGCATACATTGATCACATATAACACTGATCCTTTAGTAAGGAATAAACATGAAATGATTCCTATTACTTTCCCTAGGGAAATTAAAATGTCTCTAGGGCATCAATAATGTACTCAGATTCTAATTCTGAAGATTACTTATCGGTGATTGAAGCTGCCCAACCACACTGAGTTATTCTTTAGCTCTTCTAAAGCAATTCATTTCCAATAAATGCATGTCCTCAAGCACTCATCTTATACCACTGCAATTCGGCAAACGTTATGATCTTTAAAATTATAATGAAAAAAGGACAATGCATTGTACTTTTGTCGATAGTTACATTTAACATTGTGAACTACTTGAAAACCAGATAAGATTCTATCACTACTTAAATTATAATGTTATAAATAATTATTCCTCCAGCCATACTTCTGACAGTAACAGAGAGCTGGCAAAAGGGATTCTTTCTATTATGGTTAAATAGAAGCCCCAGTGAAATGTAAACAGCCATTTCACTGGGGCTTCTATTTAACCATAATAGAAAGAATCCCTTTTGCCAGCTCTCTGTTACTGTCAGAAGTATGGCTGGAGGAATAATTATGTTAATAATTATGTAATAATGATGTGTCAGAATCAAACACTATAAATCTGTGATTTATGGTATCGAAAATTAATCGTGTTCTGTCCAATCAAGAATTCAACAGTACCTGGGTATAAGTCTTATTATACGGTATAGAGTACCTGACTTTTTTTTATAGTAGCTACATCCTCTAAGTAATATAACTTAAAATATAATCTACCAGCCAAATTGCAATAGTCAGATCAGGTATCTTCTTCTTTTGGCTGCTCCCACAACAGATCATCCGTCTCCATACTACTCTGTCTGCTACATCTGCCGCTTTCAAACCAACTACCTGCATGTCTTCCTTCACCACATCCTTGGCCTTTCTCTTTTTCTTCTTCCTGGCAGCTCGATCCTCAGCATTCTTCTACCAATGTACCCCATGTCCCTCCTCTGCAAATGTCCAAACCATCTTAATTTGCGCCTCCATCACCCTGTCACCAAAATGACCTACATGTGCTGCTACTCTAACTCATTTCTAATTCTATCCATCCTCATCACTCCCAATGAAAATCTCAGCAATTTTTCGTTAGTTTTTTTGCAATAGTCAAATCAGGTATGAAAATCATTATAATAAATTATTATTTTAAATCTGACACATTTCTCTGGTGTAGAGATACATGCACTAGATTTATATGTATATGCCCAGACACTTACACATTAGGGACAATGTTGAGGCGGCCTGTGTCAGCTGGGTTATTCTCTCTGGATGATGAGGCAGTCAGCTGACCATAGTGCACTCGGCCATCCTCCAGTCCCAGAGGAGAAGAGCAGACTTCTGTGAAACATTGATATTTTACTGAAAAATCATCTCTCAGAATATTTTCTGCCTCCATAGTAACAAGAAAACTTATGAAAGTAATGCAGTTTGCACAACAAAATCAGTAAATATAACTAAATAATAAAGAGCATTAGAAGCTTTTAATCTTAGCTATATATAAATCATACAGAATAATGATACTTCTTATACCTCAAATTCTTATGCTACCTCATATAGTAACAGTTCAAAATTCAAACTATCAACTTAATTTTTTTCCAGTAAGGCTTTTTTCTTTTACAGTTTTTCACAGTTGTTTTAGAGCATTTCTCAAATCACTCTTGATATTTGAAAACCAGTGCATTTTCAAAACATTTTGTACAAGCAGCACAATACATTGGATTTCTTGCAAAAGCCTGTACTTTTCTCAAAATTCTTAGTTCATCTCTTAAAAGTAAGTATTTGTGTCAATGAACATCTCATTCCCATCAGAATAAGAAGTCCTTTTGTCATTGTTTACATTAAAATCATTATCATTAAAATGTTAAGTCATGTTTTCAGTATGATGCTGCACAGTTTCAGTATTTACTGATGTAAACTACAGTTTGGATTACAGTGAATGAAAATGCACAAGGCTGAATTTCTTCTGTATGGTATATATGAATTTCAGCAGCACAAATTCATTTATTTGATTGCATATTTGATTTATATTGATTGCATATGACTGGACAGGATTAACACCTTTACTGTACTGTATTATTGTTCGTTAATTTTTGGGTTGTTCATCAATTTTCAGAAATTTTAAATCTGTGTTTTGCTCTGTCTATATAGGCTTACAAATTGAAGGTTCACAATTCACTTTTGACCTGTTTTAGAGAACTAGTTGATCATTGGTTGATCTGAGGCTGCTCACTCACGTTCATTAGTGACATTTAAAAATCTGCACAATTCATCAATTCAAGACACATTTACTAAAAAAAATTCAATAGAAATTTAAGCCTGGCAGATTCTGACAACTGGTTTTAACCATTTTGCATAAAAATTTTTTTTTACATACAATGAACTGATGCCAAGATGTTTGGGGGGTTTTGGGGGTGAAACTAGTGTAAAACATTTTGATCTACATGACATAAACAACTGATATTGTAGAAAAAAGCAGACAATTGTACACAATCAATTAAATTAAAGTACTAATGCATTCAGCATCAAAGCAACGAGAAATGTCTTTATGATGTGCACAAGTGACTAAATGATGTGGAGGTTGAGAATTTCACCTGAAAAACGCTCCAAAGCAACTAAGAAAAAATTTAAATAAGTCTCACATCAAAGAAAACAAACAAATATTGTGGCTGACTTTTAAATGAACAGGTTTTTTTTAAGTAATTTGTCATAAGTGCTTAATTCAGTCCTCAATATAATATGTAAAAAACATAGACAAGCACAACACAAAAATGTCCATTGTAGTTACCCAGAGATCCAGGCTCTCCATGCTATACAACAGAATGAGAGAGAGAGAGAGAGAGAGAGAGAGAGAGAGAGAGAGAGAGAGAGTCAGTCATGTAAAAATTAAAGTGCAGTATCAAGTTTGCAAGTTGATATGCATAATTTGAAATGAAAGCAGAATATATATATATATATATATATATATATATATATATATATATATATATATATATATATATATACATCAAATCTATGACAAGAGATCAGTAATAGCCCTAAAGCAGAATTGAGATTTTTTTTTATTTAATAGAATAAAATTTTTATACTGCAAGGACTCAATGCTTATATTATTGCCACATTGTGTTTTAGGTCTTACAGGTGTAGAGGTGGGAGTTGCTGGAGTGACAGCAGCCACACTGGGTGTCCTGAGTGGAGAAGGGGTGGGGGTGACATGGGTACGATTCGCTTCAGAGTCACAGTCTTTTTCATCGGCTCCATCCGGACACTGAGGAAACCCATCACATCGCTGTGAAGCCTGAATACAACCCCCTGGAGGAGGGCATAAGAACTGACCTTTACGACATCCTCTGGAGCTTGGGGTAGTAGAAGGCTGAGTTCCTAAAGAATATAAGCCATTTTTAGAGTCTTATATAAGCCACACAAATCATTAAGTTGTACTAAACTGTTGTTGGAGAACAGTATGGAAGTGCAACTTAAAAGGGAAATGAGCTGTACACACCATCTCCACAACCCATCAGCTCTACTCGTAGATAAATGCTATTCTGGAAGTCATGAGGTAACACTCGCACAAACCGAGCTAACACCATCCTGTCAAGTCTGTTCTCCATAACGCCCCGATCATCATGGTTACCCAGGAACACCTGCAGATAGATCATTATTCGATAAAAAATGGAATTTGTGTGGAATTTATGTGGATTTCTTTTCCTGCTAACATGCTTAATTACCTATTCATCATCATATACATCAACCTACATTCACTGTCCACTTTATAAGGAACATCATAGTGACAAAACTGTGACATCAGGAGCTTTAATAATGGGCATGTTTCTTGAGCTGGAAGATGAGCTGTGATGTATGTTTCAGACCAGTTCATTTTAGTTTTGATGTCCTTTTGCTCACTATAACCTCTTGGCTAACAGGAGGGAACCTTGATGTGACCCTAAAGGCTCCATCTAAAGATCCAACATAGTCTTTATTCTAAGATGCTTTTCTGCACACCACCAAGAATAATTATTTGAGTTACTGTAGTCTTTCTGTCAGCTGAAACTAGTCTGGCTATCCTGTGCAGACATTGCTCATTAACAACATGTATTTATCTGAAGAATTGGTGCTCACTGTATGTTTTGTGCAGCATTCTATATGAATTCCAATCAATTAATTTGGCAACAATTATATGCCATGGACATGTTCATTATCATGAGGAGATTACATTTTCTTTTTTTCTATTTTGATGTGAACATTAACTTATGTTCTTCACTTGTATTTCTATGATTATATTCAGTGTCCTAATGCCACACAGTTAATTGATTGGATAATGACTGAATGATCAGAGGTAGATGTTTCTAATAAAGTACTGGGGGTCAACAGTGCAAAGTAATGGAGAGTGTGTTAGAGAAGTGCAGAAAAGTGTGCAGGCATTGTGGAGTGGGTGGAGAAGAGTGACAGGAGTGGTTTGTGATAGAAGAGTATCTGTGAGAGTGAAAGGGAAAGTTTATATTTATGTGGTTAGACCTCCGATGTTGTATGGTTTAGAAACAGTGGTATTGAGTAAAAGACAGGAAGTGGAGCTGGAGGTAGCAGAGCTGAAGATGTCGAGATTTTCATTGGGAGTGATGAGGATGGACAGAATTAGAAATGAGTTTATTAGAAGGACAGTGCATGAATAATGTTTGGGAGACAAGGTGATGTAGGCGAGATTGAGATGGTTTGGACATGTGCAGAGGAGGGACATGGGGTATATCGGTAGGAGAATGCTGAGGATGGAGCCACCAGGAAGGAAGAAAAGAGGAAGTCCAAGGAGGAGGTTTATGGATGTGGTAAGTAAAGACATGCAGGTAGCAGGTATGAAAGAGGCAGATGTAGAGGACAGAGTAGTATAGAGATGGATGTTCCGCTGTAGCGACCACTAATGGGAGCAGCCGAGAAAAGAAAAAAAAAAGATGTTTCATATAAAGTGGTTAATAAGTATATAAGTATATAAAAAAAAAACATATATTACTCAGTTACTATGTACCTTCCTACTACAATTCCAAAAAGACTCTCACCTTAGCTTTAGGGCGTGCATCTGTGATGAGCTCTTTGTAAGTGAACCACTGGTTGCCATTTGTGCTAAACTGCAGGTAGAAACTGGACACAAATGTGTCGAAGTGTCCACCACCTTGAGTAAGCAATCCTAAAAAGCACAGCACAGGTGCAGACTAAACATCACTGTGTTTACTACAGCTCAGTAAATCATGCCATTAATCTTGACTATACATTATACCTTATAAATCATGAGGTGGACTAAGACAAAACTGAAAATGACTGGAGAACTGCTTTCATTAAAATAATGTGGTAGTGTAGAACAATCAACAAGTTTGGTTTATTACACTACTGTGTCAGCAGCATTAAAAAAACGTATATATTTAACCCTGATTACATGCACCTGTGATGTTGTATGGTCTGAGCAGGTCGATCTGCAGGTAAGGGGCCTGACTGTGGTGTGTATGGCTGAAAGGGGAAGATGGAGGGAGCTCCCTGTACTCCTCAGGTTCAGGGCTCCAACCCTGCAGGTCATTGTGAGGGTCGTGAAAATGGAGGCGCCCTACAGAGGCCGGATGACCAGGCTGCTGTGATGAGGCACTGAAACTGGAGGGAGGTAGAAACTGCACTCCCAGCGGAGACCAACAGTCATCTATAAAAGACACAGAGGTAGTAAAGTAGATGCATGGAACATTGGATAATCATGTACAATTTATACTACATCGACATCAGTTTTAAGTCAAACTGCTTTAAATGTGAAAAAGGAGATCTCCTGTTTTTATTGTTATACTATATTCAGTGTACAAATATCAGTGTGGTAAATATACCCAACCATACCAATACTGATAAACAAAAGGTTTATTTCTGCTCTATTAAAATATCTACTATTTTCTACTATAACAGACCTCCAGGTGGGAGAGGAAACGTCGATGGTGTGACCTCTGGTGCTACAGAAGACTCAACAGTGATCGGCAGAACTGCTGGTGTTGGTGTGATGACACTGACGTTCTCGGCTAAAAGGATTTGAACAAATAATAAGTTCAACCCTGGTGCCATTCAAATTAATATTTTCATTTCTATAATATTCTCGTCAGTTACCATCACAATAGCAGCACCTGCTTCCTTCCCCTGGTATCAGAGTCTGACCCTGCAGAAGCAAAACACACAATCGAAGTGTGAAGAGAAAAACATACACCATAACCAGCTGCCAACCTCTTCTCAATTAAATTTACAGGTCTTTGAACAGATGAAGAGATAAACATTTCAAAAGAGTTTTGTTTGAGAATTACACAAAGACACACCTGTGGGCATCCAGTGGTAGCGTACGGGCAGAAAGGTGCACACTGCACTTTAAGGTTGGGTAAACAGTGGCAAAGCTGGCAATTAGTTCCTTTCCAGCGATCACCCACTGCATGTGTGCGTCCCTGATACTCACACTCTTCACACGGCTCTGTCTGACAGCTACACACAAACACACAGGAAACACACCAATTCATGTAAGTGAGACTGCAAAGTAACATCCATATATTCTATGGTAATACAAAGATCAGTGGTCAGGAGTCCCTAACATCATCCGGATTACATAATTCTCTGAATTACTTTAATCAGCTTTAAATTTGGCCCTTTTATAGGAAACAGTTTGGGCACCTCTGTCCTAAAGCGTATTGTTTAGCAACTTTGTTGATTATTCATTATTTCATTACATTAAATTAAAACTAATGGAAAAGGTATGAAAGTTGAAAGTGTGAAGATCTGTCGCAGGTGTTCTCACCGTCTGGCTTTCCGGTAAATGCCACGGCACTGTCTGCCATTGCCGTGTTTAGAAGGATTATTTGGACTTCGAAAAGACCACTGGACACTCTGTACACCACAAGGACCCAAACACTCGCCCCATGAAGACCAGGATGACCAACCACAATGAACTAAATTATAATAGACACACAAAACAAAAACACATCATAGACCCTGACACAAAGTTTTAATGAATAGTTTAGTTAAAGCCTAAAGTTTTAAAGTGTGTGTGTGTGTGTGTGTGTGTGTGTGTGTGTGTGTGTGTGTGTGTGTGTGTGTGTGTGTGTGTGTGTGTGTGGAGGCATATACCTAAACATTCTGGGTTGGCTTGACAGTGCCGTGGTATTCCTCTCTCACATCTACAAATCTCACATCCTATTTTAACCTGCTGGCCTGGCCAATATCGTACTCCTGACACTTCACACACACACTCTTCTGGGAGCACACACTGCTGCAAGTGGTTCATCACTTTCCCTTCGGGGCACCAGCACCCTAATTAAAAGGGACAGGCATGAGATAGTGGATGAGTAATAAAGCAATATGAGTCCTTAAATCAGGAAAAAAAACCCTATAAATCTAACAGCTTACCTGTGAAACACTCAGCACTGGGATCACAGGATGCAGCACTTGCTATATGAGCACAAGTCAAAGGACAAGGAGCACAACTGTGTGAAACCAGACCAGCCGGACAGGAAACATTAGCACAGGCATCCTGAGCACATGGCCCTGAAAGCAGAGAGAATAACAAAATAAGAGATTTTTCCATTATTAATACACTCGTTGTCAGTGCTACGCTGTGCTTATACTGTAGCTTACGTACAGATTAATGTATATATTTTTATATATTATTTTCAATATTATTAAATTAACTGCTATGACTACACTTTATAGAGTAAAGTTTTGGGACTCCAGACTTTTGTCAAGCCATTTGTGGTTCTTCCCCAAAGTTAAAAGCACATAATGTATAGAATGCCTTTGAATTTATTAGCATGAAATGTTTCCTTTACTTGAACTAATAGACCTCCATGAAGATATGCTTTACATAGGTTGGAGTGGAAGAGCTTAAGTGGCCTGATATAGAGCTCTAACCTCAACCTCACTGAACACCTTTGGGATGAATACTGTAGGTACACTGGCCTCCTCACCCTGCATCAGTACCTGACTTTTCTATTGACCATGTGGCTTATGTGATTTGCTGTACAATGATATTAGACAGTGTTAGTATTAACCAAAAAACATTTACTTGTATATGTTGTAGCCTTTTTGCATTAAATCTTGAGTTATCTCCCCCCAATAAAACGTTAAATATCTAGTTCAGGGAATTTATTTTTTCGTATATTTGTTAATTCTGAATAATTTATCTTAAACTGAATTCCCAGAAAACTAATAACGCAAACCTTATAGTGTGTTTCCTGGCATTAGTTTGATTAATGTCTCTTTTTAAAAGAATTTATCTCTGCTTCCTCAGTGTAATGGAAGTATGTCAATATTCACATCAACACTGGCGAAGCCCTATTGTGTGTGTGTGTGTGTTCGTGTGTGTGTGTGTGTGTGTGTGTGTGTGTGTGTGTGCGTGTAATTGGGTGTTTGTGTGAGCTCACTTATCTCGGTGTCTCCTGGCAGCCCAGTGCATGCTCGACCTCCGTTCTGTGGTGGAACACACACTCTCTTGCGAATCTCCAATCCGCCGCAACCTTTAGAGCAGTTGGACCACATCGTCCAAGCTGACCAATGTCCATCAACTGCAAAATACAGCCATATGTCAAGTCACAGCAAGTGATCAGTACAAAAATTGTCTGTATAAATGCAGGGGTGGAAAATACTTAAGTAAATGTATTTTATTTAGTTAAGTATAAGTATAAGTATAAGTATATTTAACAATTTAGAGGTAAAAATTTTTACATAGTTGTTCATGGTAAATATTTGTAAGGCTTGATGTCAAGAATGGAACCTTTCACCTTTTTGGTCTGGTCTCAACTGTTGAAATCTAATTTCTACTCTATAACACTGTATCTGTATCTATAATACTATTTAACATCTATTCACAATTATCAAAATAATTTTTTTTTTTAACTTTCACATAAAAACACTTTGAAAAAACACTTGAAATTCCCCTTCGGCAACTCGAGCTGCGTCGAAGCGCTTTGCGACGCAGCGTCTCGTTCCCTCTGGGAACTAGGGTTACGTTCGTAACCTAGAGACGTTCTTGGTGTGTTTTCTGTAACTCTAGTGGATATTAACAGTTTCTAATTAATCTTAACTTACTATAAATAATCACCATCTCTAATTTCATCACAGTTCTACCAAGGCCTGAGGTTTATGATGATGACTTTTGTACGTCGCTCTGGATAAGGGTGTCTGCTAAATGTTGTAAATGTAAATGTAAATAATGATGATGATGATTACAACACTGATGATGATGATGATGATGATGATGAAGACAAACACCATGATGATGGTACTAATGATGATGGTGACAGCCATGATGATGATTTTAATATTGAAAGTGCTGAAAAAGCAGTACTAGAGAAGAAAAGGTTCTCACCAGGACATGCTGAGGAGTAGCACTGCTGACTTTGTGTATCATCTCCCCTGCAGTGTGTTAGCATGTCCCCACTAGGGCAGTGTCTGTATCTGCTCATAATCCCAGAGCCACAAGAGCGGCTGCAGGGACTCCACGGTCCCCATGGGCCCCAACTGCGACAATTCTGTTCATCTGTGGGGCTTCCAGCAGTAGGACAGTCAGCTACTTCGTTACATACCTAAAACAAGCACATACACATATGTGTGTATATACAGTTTCTAGTGCAACTGTTAAATAAATAAGTAGTAACATGGCATATCAAATTCATTATGTTTAAGTAATTAAACAGAAGATACTATAAATGCTGGGATCTGTCTTTAAAAACACGTTTTAGGCATTTATGCTTTTGTGAACTGGTGGTATGTCACATAATTATACTGAGGAAAAGACAATCTTCCTTTAGTGAGATTATATAAGTGTTTCCTGTCTTACTGATTTAAAAGGGACACAGGATCCATCAGAACAGGTAAATTCAGGACAGGCATCAGTAATGTTCCTGTCACCAGGGGGCAGTGGAGAAATACTAGGCTTTTCTGTACAAAGAAAAAGAAGACCGTGGTGGCCACATGGGAAATACAATTGAGCCGAAAAGCATTTGTTTGTGAACTGTAGAATTGTTTGTGTGTCAATGCACTATTGAGAAATGTTTTCAAACTCACCGCACAGCAATTCGTCCTCTCCTCTGGGACAGTCAGAAATTCCATCACACACACGTGACATGTTTACACACGTTCTATTATCACATGAGAAGCTGCCAGGACAGGGTGGTATTCGTGTGGAACCTGGAAAAAGAGAAAGGCAACAGAAAACAAGAATAAAAACATACAAAGTTAATAGCTAGTGAGTGTATGTTGAAGTAGATTAGATGCAAGATATTATGCTTCATTACAGGACTACATTTTATTTTTATTTCTATCAGGAGTTGCAATGGCAAAAGATCTTAATATCTAAAGGAGTCCAACTTCAACTTATGCCACAAAATTCAACAATGGGAAATATAAACATGTAGTATTAGTGCAATTGAATATGCATTTCACCACAATTGTCCACGCTTTCATCAGAAGCATCCCGGCAGTGTGGCGTCCCATCACACAGATGCACATGCTGGACACACTGGTCTCCACTCTGACATAAAATCTGGTCAGGTCCACAAACACGGGCACACTGCTGTTCATCGCTTCCATCCTGACAGTCTGTTTCACCATCACACCGCCAAGCCAGAGGCACACACTGACCATTCTTACACCCGAACTCATGCTGATTACAGTCTGAAACACAGAAACATAAACTCACAGTGACTACAGTCTGAATAATGCAGAAGCTTAAATAATTATTACTTGAAAATCCACTGTTATTTGTTTTACCAATTAAATTGATATTTAAACTGTACACAAACAGATATATAAAAACTATTAGGGATATACAAACTGTATTGTGCCAATATTGGCCTTAAACACTCAATGTTGACATTAATTTCTTCTTAGGTATTGACTAATTCTCCTTGTAAATTTCCAGGGGTGAAATACCTTTAAAAGGACATATAACTTCGTCAATGCCAGACGGGCAGTCCTTACGGCCATCACACACTCTTTCCGCAGGTACACACCGATCACCAGGACATTGGAACTCTCCCGGAGCACAAACACACCCACGCTCATCGCTAAAGTCTCCACAGTCATCATGACCATCACAGCGATGCAGATAGAGAATGCAGGGTCCGACTGAACAGCGGAACTCCTGCTCAGCACACACCACTCCACAGCCTGTTAATAAGTTATCAGTTCAGTATATATGCAAATTTAAGCAGCGAGTACTTCAATTCACTTTAGCATAGAATTCTATTAATATGTTGCTTTTAACAATAGACTTGTAAAACAATTACAGAAGCCCCAAGCAGATTAAAGGCTTACTTCTGTACTATGTTAGAAACTTTATTAGTTACCTTGTTCATCAGAGTCATCAGCAAACCCACAATCCAGTCTTCCATCACACATTTTAGAGGCAGGCAGACAGCGTCCATTGGCGCACTGGAACTCCCCAGACACGCAACCTGGGATTGCTGTAACAGGAGCACAGAACTCCTCATCAGACTGATCAGCACAGTCAGGATGGCCATTACAGCGCAGCTGCAGAGGTAAACAGGCTCCTCCAGAGCAGCGGAACTGCTCAGGAGGGCAGGTAGTGGGACAGAGCTCATCTGATCCATCTCCACAGTCATCCTCATTATCACAGAGCCAAAGAGAAGGAATACAGCGATGAGATTCACTACATTGGAACTCTGAATCCAGACATGGAGCAGTGGGAGGACATGCAGGGCCAGTGCAGTGCCAGGTGCTGTTGGAACAGGAGCTGAAAACACAAGTGTGCATAAATGAATGATCACATGACGTGCTTATTTTTAACATTATTATTATTGAAAGCTTAAGTACACAATAATATTCTAGGAAAAGTCCAGGTGATTTTATTGCATGACCATAATATTCTCTGACTGACCAGTTCTGACAGTACTGAGTAACAACAGCTCCAGGAGGAAAGAATGAGCCATCCCACTCACACGGGCATTCGGAGGGAGAAATACACCCATCTCCTGTGGTGTGAAAAGTATAATTAAAAATTATGATTAAAACAAAAGGGGTGTAATTACAAACAGATAACTAACCCAAAATCCAGACAATAAGTTGCACAAAATGATTGGATTCACCTTAGTACACTTAGTGTAGCGGTGGCTAAAGCATAAATAATGAGTCACTACCATAACGGTATTTCTCAGCTATGATGACTGATGACTAAATGTTTTAACATTTTCATTTTACTTTCGACATAGAATAAACTATGCTTTGCTGTACAAACCGCACCATCTGGAAACAAGGCAACAAAAACTGTCCAAAATAAATTCCAATAGTGTGATCGCTGCCTGGAAATGTTTGCTATATAGAAAAAAAAAAAAAATTAAAAAGACGTGAAACAAATTCTCTTTTTGAGTTTTGAGGACTTTTATACAAGTATGTATATACAGTTGTTTAAAATGTTTTATTTTTCTGTATAAATATGTTTAAAACATCATCAGACATATATGCAAGTCCTAATAGTAAACAAAGAAAACCCAAGTAAACAAATTGGACTAAAATGTATACTAGTGATTTATAAAATGGTAAATAGTTACATATCTAGGACACATTAACTGTGTCATCTGAAACTTTGATGACATATGAAGATGTTAATGATGAGATGTTCAACATTTTGCAATTTTAGGTCGAGGAACATTATTCTGAAATGATTCTGTGAATAGACACAGTCTTCCACAGATTGGTGGAAGATCTGCGCATCTTTACTTCTGAGAGGTTCTGCCTTCTAAGATAAACTATTTATACCCAATCATCTTACTGATCTGTTGTCAATTACCCCAATTACTTGCAAAATGTCTCCTACTGCACAGTTTTAAAGACACTTAGTTTTTTGAGAATTTCTTATGCCATATTCCAACTTTTTAAAACATGTTGCAGCCATCAAATTAGCTTTTACTTTTTTCTTAAAAAGGTAAATTTATCAGTTTAACAATGTTTATTCTACTGTAAATAAAATATGGATTCATAAGAATTATAAATCATTGCATTCTGGTTTTATTTACATTTTACACAGTGTTCCAGTTTTTGGAATAGGTGTATATTTTAGAAAATTATTTATTGTATTGCTAAACTCCTTTGTTTTGTTTTTTTGCACAAATTCAGTCTTTTTGCTTAGATGCTTTACATAGTGAGCCATACTTTATCTACTTTATACAGACCTCTGTGTAAACCACAGATTTACCAAAAGATTAATTTTGCTTAATTATCTTTCACAGTTAGTAATAATCATTAAAAAAAGAAATGATTCTCTGACCGTGACGGACCGTGCCCTGAGGGCAGAAGCAGCCCTCGACACAGGATAGGCTGCTGCAATGAGAGTCAGCATGAGAAGAGGTGCCAGGACAGACAGCAGTGCAAGCAGAACCACAGGCATTGTAAACCAAACCATCCTCACATTGCATAGCTAGAGAGAAAGAGAGAGAGAGAGAGAGAGAGAGAGAGAGAGAGAGAGAGAGAGAGAGAGAAAATCCATCTCAAATAAATCAAATTAAGCATTTTGAATTTGCCTTAATTTGCCTAAA
Organism: Silurus meridionalis; assembly: GCF_014805685.1. Lineage (NCBI taxonomy): Eukaryota > Metazoa > Chordata > Actinopteri > Siluriformes > Siluridae > Silurus > Silurus meridionalis. The sequence goes on from NC_060887.1 coordinate 30,079,336, forward strand.
TAATGAATTAGCCTGAACACTGTAACAGTAGAAGTAAAAAAAAAAAAAGTGTGTGTTTTTTGGATGGTTGTGCACTGATCCTGATCCTTACGGCAAAGCTCTTGAGATCTCCAGCGAATGTAGACTCCTCTACGATTGCACTCCTCAGCGTAGACAGCAACGGCTGTGCAAAGACACTCGCAGTCTCCTCCAGAATCACACCTACATCATAAACATGGACATCCTGAACTGCAGAACCACATTTACATGTATTGATTATGCATTCAAAGAAGTCGCGTACATCTTCAAAAATGCAGACATAAAAATGCAGACGCATGACTGTTTTATGTATATAGTTTTTTTATGTCAAAGCCCATGATTTTTTTTATTTAATTTGTTCTTCTATCTCTTAGTTATCATTGTAATGACTGATCATGTTTGATATTATAAATATGATTATTTTTGCTACCTAATATTGACATGTTGAGAAAACATGCATAGAGTTTCAGTTGCAAACAAGTTTAGCAGCATTTACAATTCATTTGGTTTTAAATGCACCTCCTAAAATGTAAATACTGTACATGGACACCAGACAAAAGATTTCACATTTCTACATCACTATGCATTTTGTATAGACACAATAATAGGGAAGGTATGGTTTAAAATGTTTTACGCACTAATCATGCAAGACAGGACAATACATTTTTCAAAAAAGATCATATCACTGGTTTTGACCCTTACATTTGCTTAAGCCTTGAGACCAATAGAATTGAACTTTATTATAAAACTGATCAAGCACTAAGCACAAAAAGTCTTTCATCACTTACCCACAGGCATCAAAGACACACCAATCATAGTACTGCTGGTATGGCACTTCATTATGACATGAAGCAAATAGCTCTTGGGTAATTACTGAACACTTCTTCTTTGCCCAGCTTACTCTGTGTGGATTAATCTAGAAATAGGAGAAATACAATGTTCTAAGCATTGCATTGTTAATGTTTGCCATTTAAAATAGCAGAAATGGAGTGGAGCAATCTAGGTTCACTCACGTTGCAGGGGTCACGCAGGTCTTGCTCAGAGACATCAGGGCAAGATGGGCTCACCTTCCAGGAATTGCCAAACAGCTCTGGTGTAGACTCAACTATTCCTTGCCTTGTGGTAAAATCATTCTCAGTGTCTCCATCAAAGTTCCCGCACAAACCCCCAACTCGGCCTTGCAAGTGGGGTTCCAACCGCACATACACACGCATGCCTTTTCATTTAAAAAAACAGGAAAATCTGTTTGTCCTTCTTATATATTCTTTAGCAGAAGGTAAATAGGATATATCTTTTATAACAACATATATTGAAAGTTCATTTATGCAAATACCTCCATCCCAAAGAAGTGTGATGCCAAGTCGAGAAGAGAGAGACACAAACAGACCAATATTCTCCAGCACTAAGCCACTTCCTGAGTAAGACTTCGGGAGAGTCACAGGCATGCCATTCACTGTCACAGCCTTTCCTGTAGAAAGTAAACACAAATCAGTCACAAGAATTTGTCATTTTTTTCAATGTGAATATGTCTCATCCAATATCTGACCTGATAATAAAGAAAAAAATAGGATTAGTTCAATTATAACAGGCTTTATATTTGGTCACATCTGGCTTGTTCATTAAGGATCTAAATCTGCAATCAAAAGCTGCATGCTAATAATAAATTGCCACTGCTGTGTATTCTCTCTATTCTCTGTGTATTTATATGAATGTTGGGTGAAGGATGGGGTAGAATATATAATTATTGAAAAATATGTAGTTGGTTGTGTATCTGCTCCTCTGTGTGGAAAAACATCACTATTATATATATATATATATATATATATATATATATATATATATATATATATATATATATATATATATATATATATATATATTTAATGCATATTGACTAATTAGTGTTTTGAATAATGCAAAGTATCCAAAAACTGAGTTCTTTTTTAAAGAAAAAAGATTGGCAGTTGTTTGGAGAATATTTTATACATTTACGGTTTAGCTGTAATGGGACATTTTCAATGTGGGGCTTTATTAGGGCTATTAAACCTTAACCTGAAGTACAGTATAGGGTCAAAAGAGATTTATTCCCCTTTGCTTTTACATTACCCTGACTGTTCTGAAGAGGAATTAAACTACATTTTGGAGTACAGCTGTGGTGATTTGTATATATTCAGCTACAGGAACAATACTGAGATCAATCACTAATGTTGGCTGAGACTGTTTGTTTAGCAGTCAGTGTTGTAGTTCATCCCAAAAGTGTACATAGTGTTTAAGATCAGAACTCTGGGCAGGCACATCAAGCCTGTCAAAGCGCATCCTCATACTAAAAAACTTTCTTTCGGCTTCTCCAATTAGGGGTCGCCACAGCGGATCATCCGCATGTTTGATTTGGCACGTTTTTACGCTGGATGCCCTTCCTAACGCAACCCTCCCCATTCATCCAGGCTTGGGACCGGCACTAAGAGTAGCTGGGGTTGGTTCCCTGACCGGGGATCGAACCCGGACCGCAGCGGTGAGAGCACCGCATCCTAACCACTAGATCACCAAAGCGCATCTTCATACTGTAGATCTTATTGTGTATACTTTAAGTTCTTTGGTGTACATTGCCATACTGGAACAGGTCTGGGGCCCATAGTTCCAGTTAGGAGAAAGTCTTTATGCGCCAGCTGATATTAAACCTTACAACTGCTAAATATTTTTTAACAACAAAAAGGCAACCTAAGTAAAAGGGAGAAAGAAATTGTTTTATGTTTAATCAAATTGCCTTTTTTTTACATATCATAATTTTCAGTACTGAGAAAAGTATATTGGAATTAAGATGCTGACCCCTGAGCAGGTGAATGGCGGTGTTGCCGATGCTCAGTGTGACAGATTTGGTGCAGGTGACCCCAGTGCTGCCGCAGGGTACGTTTTCTGCAGTAACGCTGAACAGACCTTCACTCTCTTGCACCAGCATGTACTCACAGTCTCCCAGGAAGGAGAAACACCGTCCATCAAAGGTAATATAATGGGGGTCACCGGTAGCTACACATGTTCCAGCACATAATGACTGGGTGCAGTGCCATCGACGCTGCTTACATACACTGTAGGAAACAAAGAGTACATGTATGTATGTATGTAATTTGAACATAATCACATATTACTGACAGGATACCACATGCTTACTTGTCTTCACAGTACAGTTTCAGGGCATAACATGTGAAATGCTTCATTATACTGTATGTTTTTGATATGTGGTCATACAGTATAGTATGCAGGTATAAAATGTATTTTTATTTATAGATCATCATTAATTAATAAGCCTTAGTGTGTAACTATCGTATTACTGTATATATAATTAAATATGTCGTTTCCTCAGTTTGCTAGAACTATAGTGGTGTTTATATTAGAATTGCTTAAGCCATTCTCAGTCGTCAGAATGCTCACCATGTGTTGCAGTCTTTAGAAATGGTATCATTTGTGAAGAAGAGCCGGCCATTATGGTGACATGGACATTCGTCTGGAGACACGCACTGGTCACCCTTTGAAGAAAAAACACTTATGATACATAAAGTAGGTGGATAAGATTTTTTCACAAAAAAGATCTAACTATATTTATATTGCATTTTCAGTTAATTTCAATTCATTTTTGTTTGTATAGTGCTTTTAATAATGAACATTGGCTCGAAAGCAGCTTTGCATGGGTTATAAAAGAATGTGTAAGTTTGTTCTTTTTAATTGTAAGTTCATCCCCAATGAGCAAGTCAGTGGTGACTGTGGCAAGGAAAAACTCCCTGAGATGGCATGAGGAAGTAACCTTGAAGGGAACCAGACTCAAAAGGGAAACCCATCCTCATCTGGGTGACATTTAATGTCCATTCAATATAGTTCCAATACAGTTTACACATTTTTACAGCAAAATGCTGCTTTAACAGTTAAAGGGTGGGTATAGAAAAGTACACATCTAGGTTTGGCTTGGCTCTAACATAACAGTGAAAATATGAGATATTGACTGAAGATTTTTTATAGTGTTAATATTTTAGATTAGTCATACTGTGTGAGATTCAGGGGCCAAAAAAGCACTTTTACTACTAGATCATGTATATTGAAAAAAAAAACTACTATTGAAAGAGCAGACAAACCGAGAGCACAGTTCCCTCAGGACAGACGCAGCCATAGATGGGCTCTGTGCAAGACAACTTGTCGAGATTAGAGCAAGTCCTAAGACAAGATCGAGGAGAGAAGACCAGAGATCCTGGACACTCTGTAACCTCAGGGCAGGTATAATCAGTACAGTTCCACACACCGTGTCCACATATACTACAGAGAGAAAAATAATGAAGTACCTGTTAATAACATTCAGGGTAGTGAATCTTACTTAATGCTGTCATGGACTATAGCTAAGCACATAAACTCATGGGATAAGTATGGCCCTTTTGAATTTAATTTAGAACTATACTGTAAAAAGCAGACTACTTATATAGGACCAACCAATACTGAAATGATTACACATGAATCACCAAAACACATGGAGGAACTGTACCTGCGAAGTAATAAGAACCTGCAATGCAAAGAATAAGAAAACTAAAACTGAATAATTTTTTTATCATAAGAGAGATAAACCTGTATGATTTATGATTCCCCATACATTTAATCCTAAATAATATATATATATATATATATATATATATATATATATATATATATATATATATATATATATATATATATATATGAAATGTTTGCTTTGTGCTTTAAAGCAAAAACTGCTTATGCACAACAAAAATAGGAATGAGGATTATAATATTGCATCATTATCTGATATGATACTGCATATTAATCCAGCATATTATGGCAGAAGCAACAGTCAATACGTGCACTTGTGCTCACACACATACACAAACACACACACACACACACACACACACACACACACACACACACACACAAACACATTGACATTACTGGCATGTCTTTATAAGTACTTAGATCTAGCCATAGTGTTCCGTGTAATAAGATAAAAAAGCCGCAATGAAGCCAGCCTATCCCGATAAGAAATGCAGCGAGCTGTAGAGTGACTTCATCAGAGCTTGCATACCTCAGGAATTCTCAGGAGTCACCAACGGTCTTAAAACTTCTCCATATTAAGGCGTGATTTAACTCCCTTACTAAATAAGTCAGATAGGTTCTCTTCAAAAATGTGTTCTATTTTTTACCAATAATAAGGCCAGATATGATAAAGACACTATACTAGATAATAGAGGTAAAAGTTTAGCCCTCTACACTGCAATCTTTCAATCATTAGCCAAACAATGGGGGTAAAGAGGGCAATCAAATTGTGTAGGCATTTATTCATATCTTTTAAAACTAAACAATTTCATAAGAAGACACTTTACACTCACTGTCATAAATCTAATATGACTTGTAATAAGTTATCTGTTACAAAAGAATCTGTCTACCTTGCTGGGGCATGTAAAATATTTCATGAGCAAAAAAGCAATTAAACAAATATGATGAAATATATTGTATGCTTAGTCATTATGTGTGTGTATATGTGTGTGTGTGTGTGTGTGTGTGTGTGTGTGTGTGTGTGTGTGTGTGTGTGTGTGTGTAAGATAAGATAAAACGTTACCTTTAGATGGTAATAAAAACCTATCATGAACATATTATCACAAAGAAACTGGGATAAGCCTATTTTTCTTTCTTTCTCTTATTCGATCCGCCTTCAAGAAAACAATTCTAGATCCTAAGTAGTAAGAGACAACAACTAATTCCATTCCATGAGTCTAATGCTTCAGCCCTTTTTTAAATACCCCTCCCTAATAGCGCCCTTGAGACAATATGTTACAGTTACTAATATTACAACGGGGATACTTTCTCAATGCTAGTGATAGTGCACTAAAACTTTGCAATACGCAATAAGAATGACTGAATGAGCCAACTGCTAAGAGTACAGCTCATGCTTTTCGATCACAGTAACATCTCTCTGAGGAGTGTAGACGTGAGGTTTTGCAGGCAAGGCGGCACAATGAATCAAAAACAAAAAGATTAGGCAGACAGTGCCTAAAGAAAAAGCATGTAAAATATCTCAGAAATATTGCTAGATAGATAGATAGATAGATAGATAGATAGATAGATAGATAGATAGATAGATAGATAGATAGATAGATAGATAGATAGATAGATAGATAGATAGATAGATAGATAGATAGATAGATGACTACTACTAATTACGACTAATAGATTTATGACTATTATGTTAACAAGCTTCAACAGAGATGGAAAAAAATATATAGTATATATATAAAAAGCTCAGTTTTCCCCATACCAGGTATTACAGTTGATCTGCACAGAGCTTCCTGGGCGGAGGACAACTCCATCATGAACACATGGGCACATGCTGACCGGCACACACTGTCCCTGGTCATCCTGTGCCAGACCTGCAGGACACTGGCATCCTGGTACACAGCTCCGAGCACCTGAATCTACTTGGCAGCTCCAGTTCTGCTGTAAGTCAGTACAATAACCTCCACATGGCTGGCCACATTCTTGATATACTTGCCCCCCAGAACACTTCATTGCTGGGTAGAGAAAAAAGTAAAAAAAAAAGAATATTGGGATAAACAATTTGAATTTCTATATTATAAAGAATTATATTATACTATATTATATTCTAAAGACAATCTAAATATTATATTGAACACTTATACTGGGTGATGGTGAAAGCTCTTACGGCAGAATGTGTGGTTCCTCCAGATCACTATCACCCCTTCCTGTGCGCAATGTTGGGCATAGGCAGTGAGGACAGTACACTGACACTGTGTGTATGGAGCACAGCTACACACCTCGCTCAAACACTGGCGCATGTACGGCTCCCTCTCCACCACATCATGACAGCGCTAAGAGAGAGATGTGAGACGTATATTCTGTCATTTTTAAATGGTAATCTATGGCTAGCTTTTTTTAGAATGTAAAACTAAGACAAATACAGTCCAACATTTCATACACAGCCACATTCTAAATACACACACACAATGTAAACCATAGTTTATATCAAGAAATACTGAAACTGTGCGCCATCATACTGACAACAAGCCTAAACATTTGGATGATTTTGTTTGTGAACAATGACTAAGGTACTTTCCATTCTGATGGGAATGATATGTTCATTGACACAAATTACTTTTGAGAGATGAACTAAGGATTGTGAGAAAAAAAAAATACAGGCTTTTGAAAGAAATCCAAAGTGTTGTTCTGTTTGCACATTGTTTTGAGAATGCATTTACTAGTTTGCAAATTTTAAGAATGGTTCGAGAAATGCTCCAGAGCAACTGAGAAAAACTGTAAAACTAGTGTAGGTTAGCAAAGCTGTCTAAATTAACATTTAACATTATGGACAAGCAAATAGAGATGCCTTCTGCCTCGGACATAAATATTGAATGTTGGTGGTGGACATTTTTTTGAATTTAGCACATGCAAGCACATGTTTTCTATGTGTTTCAATTCCTTGTATTTACAGTTAACCCCTGATAATTCACGGTTCGGAACTCGTAGTTCGAAAATTCGCGGGTTCTTATTTGGAACCTAACTAACAGCAAGTTGCGGATTATCTTAAAATTTGCAGAAATCCACAGTGGGACTAAATGTTCAGGAATGTTAGGAATAACTTTTTAAACTGTGTTTTCACTAACAAATTTCGTAACATTTTTTAAAACTCATTATTGTATTAAAGTCACGTAATGTCTAGATGAATTCAATAAGGTATCATTGGGGGTTTTCTTTAGGGATGTCTGCATATTTAAGTGTTAGGGAATTCTGCATACTTGAATCTGGAATTATGGAATTTTGAAATAAAAAATGTGTAGGAACCCTGATTGGTTTAAATCAGGGCATGACCAAGTTGTCTACACCAGGTGCCGACCTGGCCGCTCAAGACTTACACATGGGTTTCTCCTCCCTTATGTCTCTCATTTCAGGTACCTTTGATATTGTAATTTTTTCAATGCTCAGAAACATATTCACAAGGAATTTTTTATAATATATTAAGTTTCTGTCTCGTGTAAAGCTGAAATGGTTTATATAGTAATAAAGATTTTATGGATTTACGGCAAACTTAAACTAAATACCATTTACATTGGCGATATTCAACAGCCCTTATCACAAGTAAGTTGATATGCTGCTAAATAATAAGCGATTCTTACAGATGTAAGTCAAAATGACTTCAGCATCTGTCTCGGTTCAGCAGTGCCATACAGGCACTCTGTAATTTACATAAGTAAGTAAGTAATTTAAATAATTTACGTAAGTTCCGTAAAGTTCCGGGGGACCACTGTACATCTAAGCTTATCATTTGTTATTATTATTGGCCATATTCAATCCTCTGCAATAATGTTGGTCAAACTGTAGGAAACCACTGCATATCAATGTTACAAATCTGACAACTGTTGACAAACTTTACACATTTATCCAAACTCCTGAACCTGATAATAAATTCATGCTAACCTGAAACACAGGACTGTGGATAACAGCACAGATACTCTCTGCATATTCTCTGAGCTGGTTGTAGGTGTTACAGGTGTCTGATGTCACTGCTGAGGGAAACTTGCATGACCCAAGACTAAACTTTGCGACAAAGGAGGTCACACTGTTCTCAATGTCCCCCTCTGGTGTGGTGAAGTCATCGTGTTGATTCCATGTCAGTGTCCCACACAGGCCTCTTACCTTTAATAGTGAACAAAAGCATACAAACACAGTTGAGACTTGAATAAAAAAATACTGCTGTAGTATTTATGTTGGGAAAGTTAGTTGCATTCAGAAAAGGGTTATGCACATGCTTTTCTTGACGTTAACGGATAATTTACCAATACAAATTAACTATAGATTCATACAACCAACTATAAAGGGACATCCACCATCATTATTTAACAGTTAATATAAGTGCATGTGATGCTGCATATCCTGTTATTTTGCTTTTTTAAATATATATTTTCATATCAGTCAGAGCCCTAAAATTAATACTGCTGTGTCCCGCAAGCAAAATCAGCTGTGTCTCACAAGCAAAATCAGCATAAGACCATACTTTTTGGACACTCTGAAATGACTGAGACACTTTTTAGTATTTTTGTAAACTGAGTCCTGTACACATAACTCACTTGCAACTCTGAATAGTGCTTAAGTCCATATTTACATCTGATATCTCAAACCCATCCCTAAATTGGTGTCCTCAATTTCACTATTAAAACCTCACTGCACATGTGTAACAAAACACCCACCCCCTCCACCAAATAGATGCCTGACCTACTGCAATAAACAAATAGCCACAAACTTCTCTCATATTGGATTTACAAATAAGATAACAAAGATGAATGAACATTAATACTAATAATCCTAGCTGGCTGTCATTGTTATAACTAGACAATTTTTGTATAAACTCATATTAGATTACAGTGTAAACACATTCCTGGCATTTACATAGTGTTAAACCATCAAGAATATCCAAATCTACTTTCTAGGGAAAGAAATAATCGACTTCTAGAATGTAAGTGTCTTTTAAACAGACCGTTTCATTTATTTGAGCAATACCAGAGGTTCAGTTGGTCATGAAAACACAAACTAAAATATGCTTCATGTTGCATTTCACTATGCATGTTGGAACAAAAGTATGTCCTGTCTCACTGGCCATAACAACTTCCTGAAATTGAATATGAATATTTATCCAAGAGTACACAATGCAGGAAATGACCTTGATCATCACTTCAGAGGCTACTGATTGGTGATTCAGTTGCAGCATCGCTAACTCTGCAATACAGTGCCATATTAAATTGTAAAAGCAGAAGGATGTGGTATTTGTTTGATAGAAGGTATAAATAATGCCTTGCTGAACCTTATGAGCAAAGCTCGGCTGCAGAGTGATGAGGATCAGAGGGCTTTCAGTGTTCCATAGCAGCTGAGCCCCAAACACATGGATAATGATGAAGCTGGAGGATGATCTCCGCACTGCCATATCAGCTGTTAACACTGGCAAAGCCTCTAGCTGTCCATTTAGCATCACAGACCCTGAAGGAGCCAAAGGAACACAGTAAGAGAAAGGAGAACAGAAGTATACATACTTAAATAAATAGAATGAATAAACATAGCTTGTCAACTAGATCAGATGGATGGATGGATGGATGGATGGATGGATGGATGGATGGATGTATAGATGGATAGATGGATAGATGGATAGATGGATAGATGGATAGATCAACATGAATGAATAAATTAATGAATGAATAGATGGAATAATGAATTGATAGTTTGATAGATTGTGGCAAATACATTGAGATGCTTGGGAAGGTACATTTAAAAATAATTGCTTTATGTAAGATGCATAACTGGCTGGCTGGAAGAATGGATGGATGGATGGATGGATGGATGGATGGATGGATGGATGGATGGATGTATAGATGGATAGATGGATAGATCAACATGAATGAATAAATTAATGAATGAATAGATGGAATAATGAATTGATAGTTTGATAGATTGTGGCAAATACATTGAGATGCTTGGGAAGGTACATTTAAAAATAATTGCTTTATGTAAGATGCATAACTGGCTGGCTGGAAGAATGGATGGATGGATGGATGGATGGATGGATGGATGGATGGATGGATGGATGGATGGATGGATGGATGCTTAAATTAGAAAAATAAATGGAATTAATCAAATTAAGTTTAGCTCTATGGATAAACAAATGGAAAATGAATAGCAGATCAAGAAATGAATAGATGAATGATTTGCACGGGTAAATAAATGAAAAATAAATGACAAATTAAAAGCGAAACATTCAATGGACAGATAAGCTGTTCACCTGTGCTAGTGAGGGTCACTGTGGTATGAAGGGCAGTGATGGTTGCCTCCAACGGGCAGCGTATGCCACTTCTTTTTACACACTTGCCGACTTTGATGGTCATTGAAAGCTTCTTGTCCACAAAATCCTTCACAAACAGCAATGTAGGTCAGGTGCCAGTTATACAAATCACATGTTTGCTAGTTTCAAACGTTTAAACCTTTGATCTTCTTTTTTTTATTATTAAAATTGCCTTTGATATTGCACTTTACCTGATATATGTGTAATATACATTCCATAAAAAGTCAAAGCAGTAGTCATAAAGATGTGGTAAAAGTGATTGTATCAGCACTGAAAGTTGCATCTCACCTCAATGGCTGTTAGCTGACAGTCACCAGCTTGGAGGTTATATCTCTTCTTATCAAAAGTAGTGATTTGCATTGCCCCAATAATACTGCATTGAGCTGCACACCTTTCTGCAGAGCATTGCCACTGGCCTGACTGACACACACTGTAAAGAAAGTGACAGGAAAAGAAAATAAGATATATATAAAATATCTGAAATTTGATTTAAGACATAGGCTTGCAAATTATACAACATATTAACAATGGAAATAATAACTCAATAATAACACTGATATTAGCTTGTCAATAGTACTGTGACTGTACCTACCACATGTTACACCTATGTTTTATAGTGTCTCCTTCCTGGTATATGCGTCGCCTATGGAAGCACGGGCATTGTTCGCGTCGTAAGCATTGGCCATCATGCAGATAGAGCCCAGGAGGACACTCACAACCCCCAACACACTCCTCCCGGCACTGGCCTGATGCTGGGGGGAGAGCCAAGGAGCAGCTGGGGGGACAGGAAGATACGCAGTCTGAGAAAAGCTGACCCCCAGGACACACTCGCTCTGCATGATACATGAAAGCAAAGAGAGACCAAAAAAGAACAGGAGGAAGGAAGAAAGCCAGAAGAAATAAATACTGTAGATAACAACAGAAAAATCTTGTATTTAAAACAAACCTATGCTATTCTTAAACGTGAGTCGGGACACATATTATCTATGTCATCATAAAAACTTTGCAGCCTAGCTAAAGAGTACGTTTATTGCTGCTTTAAATAAGTTACATATATACTTCCTGGAGATGCTTATTTGAGCATAAGTGACTACATCTACAATTGAAATTAAAGACATACCACAGAGACCAGGGCCTCTCCAGCTGAGGATGACATGTTGTTGAGCACACTCTCGGGCATAGCTAGCAAACGTATCACACACAGCTGCCTTTCTCTCATTAGCCCTCAAACTGCAGTACACATACAGACAGGTGTCTACATAGGGACCTGGATCCACCTGGAGCACAGTAAAAGAATTTTAAGTCACAAATGTTTAGTTCTCCACAGTACAAAATGCATGCTTTAAACAGAGGGCAAGTCTGTAAAGTATTCTGACAGCTCTCTCACTCGATGATGACAGTGTGCGAAGGGATTCTCCTTCAGCTGATCACACATTAATTCTGCTGCTCTACGCAAGCTGATGTCACCCATAATATCACAGCTGTGGCCCAGCTCTGCTGCATCGCTACAGTCCTGGGGATGATAAGAGAATTGGAAACTCAGACCTTTGGTTTTGTAGAAGACTATTCATTATATTGTTTTGTGCACGGGTCATCGATCTTATCCATAATGGGCTAGTTTGGATGCAAGGTTTGGATCATTTTACGTTCGGATCATTTAAGCTAAATAAGACACATTACTTGCTTAATGACAAAATACATTGAAATTAGGGCTAGCATTTGTTTCTTTGCAATGGAAAGTTGCAGTCACTCCATCCCTTTGCAGATAAGACTGGTGACCGTTGTTCTTCAATATAAGAACTTAAACATATTGAAAGCATTGTTTATGAAGTATAGTATAACCAGAATAACCAGAAAATAAATACTTTACATCTGTTTTTTAGTCTGCCTGCAAAGTATGGTTGCAAATCTTGAGAAAGATCTGACTGTCAACAAGTAAAATATAAATGAAGTATATATTAGGGTAATAATTACCTCTGTATCTTGATTTGGAACACGCCAGGAATTTCCAAAGCTGGCAGCATATTGAGATACACTTCTGCTTCTACTGGTAAAGTCATCTGTGTAAATATAACATCAAATGCAATTAATGAAATATATTTTAAATTTTTGCCTTAACAGTCTAAACACATTGGAGTAAGCACATAGCCTTGGAGATTACTGTTATCTCGGTCAGGATGTACAGGATCCAGGTGTAGAAGGAGGTTGTCTCCTTTAAGATAAGTATCTATAAGAAGGCTTATGCATGACACAACAAAAAAACTGCATTTATCCTGGAGTCCAAATGTGCATAAATGTGCAGGGTCCTGTCCTCTAAGTGGGTAAGATGTATGTGGTGGCTGGCCTTATATTTACACATTGTCTGTGTCCTGTATACAGCTGTGAAATCTGCCAACAAAAGTGCTTGGTCATTCATGAGCAGTGATATTCTTTGGTGCAAGATGTTGTGCTATTATTTAAAACCATGCACGGAAGTCATTCAGCACATTTGTCACAAAATATATATTGTAAACAAGAATGTGGTGAATGATTGATGTATGCCCTGCAGAGTGTTTTTGAAATTGATGTGATATTTAAAAATGGATGACTGCACACAGCTTTTTTCATTTAGAGTAGCTAATTTTTTATTTGTATGTTAACTGCTAAAAACATCCCTAATGGTCTTGTAAAAGTGTTGTAATTCAGCAATGTGCCAATGAACAGTGGCAATGAATTCTCTGAGTCAAATTTCACTCACACACCAATCCACTATCAACAATAATAAACTTAATAATAAACTTACCATCTCCATTGTTATTATATAATCCGCAGAGGCCCGTAGTAGCAGAAAAGTGTTCCGCAGTAACAGTCAGATACACAGTGTTCCCCATATCAAATTTTACTCTGATGCCCAAACCACTTTCAACAAATACAAAATCTCCCAGCCAGTGAATGCTCACTCCTAAAAGAAAAAAACACAACACATACTTCCATATCATTAATATAGGCATACAAATATTTAAGCTTTTTGCATATTTCTCTTTAATATATTTAATCTGCAACCATTAATGCAACTCAAATTAAAATTTTCTCCTATTATTATTACACAATTTACTGGTTCTGAGGCTCCGTTTATTCGCCTACAAAAAAAGAAGCCCAAAATAACTTAGTTATAATCCCTGACAAACTGCTTTGTGTTGCTTTTTAACTAAAGTGGACCATGTCAATCATTATAATATTCCATCAAATTTTAATTCTTTTTTGTACAAAAGAAATATACACTGTTCAAATATAAATAACCATGTGTGCTATAACTGTGTGCTGTATATTTATTTCATGGCGTACAGTGAGAGAGGGCTCGTATTGCCTTATAGTTACGCAGTGTTTAATAAATGCATAATCAACAGGGTTTAGCAAATATCTGAGTTAAATGGAGGGTCATATTAATACCGTTTTGAAAGAAGGTTCACCCTGCTGTAAGAGGACACTGTTGAGTGATATGTTGTTCTTATGCACAGACACAAGGTCGAGTCCCAACATCATCTTCAATGCCTAAAGAACATAAAGCATAAAGCAAAAAACATAAATGGTCCAATCGCAACAATTCCTTCTTGAAACGAGTATAAACATGAAAGCTCATAGATATAGTAATCTGTAAGAATAAGCATCTACACTATATAGTCAAAGGTTTGTGCATAGCTGACCATCACACTATGCCCTTTATTAAGATTAACCTCCTAAGACCTGAGCTTTGGTTTGGCTTGCATTTTAGATTTCTTCCAGTTATTTGGGGTTAGGAAGAACCAATAATTATAATAACCATATATTTTCTTTGAACATGAAGCTCTTCTTGGAAAAAAATGATGTCACTTATGTGGACACTCGGTCTGTATCTACAGAAAACAATAAAGACACCATTGTGCACAATGTCCACGTATGTGGACACCCAGGTCGTAGGAAGTTAGGGGCTCAGTCTAATCATGTCCCTTGATGACAATGCCTCAGTGCAAAAAGCAAGGTCCATAAAGATGGATTTTTCCATGGATGAACTTGTGTGACCTGCCTAGAGCCCTAACCCCAACTTTTTGAATAAATGAAAACACTGATTGCATGCCTCTTTCATTGGTTTCAATAGAGCAGGATTAAACTGAAACCAATAAATTGAGACTTTACTTACAATACTGTTGATTAGTGGGAAAACTTTGAAGAACTTTTAACCCATGTATACATCTTGTGGTTTTAGGGAAGTACTCTGACTGTATACCCCCATAGTTTTGGGAAGCAGTACAGAAAGTATTATGCATATGAGATGCAAATGTGTTTTAAACATAACATTTGTGTGGTTTTATGGATATGATGTCAAGGCACAGTCAGGTTTGAAATGGCTTTGATGTAAAATCCCACCAACATAGACATTAACATTTTGCAGTTGAGTGTGAAGCAGCCAGGAGGAGAATAAGGACCTCTAGCAGGTTTGTTGCTCTGTGAGGTTTGTAGGCTTACTTAACTTAACAGGTTGCAAAGATAACTTTAGAGTAGACCTAACACTCGTCCAAAGCAGAAGAGAACCAGTTTAACTGCTATATTTAAGGTAGTTTGCACAATCTTATCCCTTCACATGTATCCATCTAAAAAAATTCCCTGATTGCCACACATGTACCACATTAGATAACTAAAAACATTATAATATTAATGTGTGTTGGAGATATACCTTGCTGCAATGTCCTCTGTCGTCACACACAGTGCTAATGTATACAGCCCATGTCCCATCAGTGGATGCAGCCAGCACATAGGTGCAACCACCATTGAAATGGAAGTGCTTCCGGTCGAAGGAACGATAATGTGCCCCACCCCAGCTCATGCAAGTGGCAGAAGCTTTGGGATCGAGAATGCCTCCAATTAGACCCCTGTGAAAAAGGGGTAGTGGCTGAGCATCTGAAGGAGTAGAACAAAAAGAAAATAGTGACATACAGATTTACACTGAGCCATGACAACAATCTTAGTATTAAAAGCTTTCTGAAGTGTTTTTTTTTCATGAAATGCTGATTAATATTTTTATAATCTTGTAAAAATGGCCATATTTATCCAGCTCTCTTTACTGATTTCAGTGATGATAAAGACAACAATTGCTTTACGATTATGCATAATTCAGATCAATTCTGCCTTGTACTGTACATTAGACAGCTGTCAGCCAAAAGGTTTTACAGCATAGAGCAATGAAATTAAACAGTAATAAGATTACCTGGCATGAGGGTATAGGAACAGGACAAGCATGTCTGATCAGAGGCGTTTTTCCAACTAAGGCCCCATAGACTCCCACAGCATTGCTCAAGAGACATAAGCGAGGAGTTCTGAACCCCGGGAAATTCTTCACAGCTCCACGTAGAGAAGCACAGACCCCGAATACTCACTCCTAGATAAAGCAATCATGGATAAATATAGTCTTGCACAATTCAAATACAAAAATACTGTATGTATGAATATGAAATATATACATACTGTACACACACATATTTAAACTGGCTATTTTTGGTGTCTTACCCTGTGAGCAGTGAGGACCAGACCAGCCTTCGCAGCAGGCCCTTATTGTTCTGTTTACTTGTTCAGTCACAATATTTGCAGCTCTACAGCAAAAACATATACAAAGCTACAAAACTGCTCTTGTACATAAATTTAAGCTTCTTTTATTGAGTTTTACCTATTAGAGCGGAGTTGAAAAGTCTGAGGCCACATTGAAAATTCACATCTGAATCCGAGAGTTAAATTAACAAACAAAAATGTTTTCACAGAAAATAATGTTTTACAGAAAAACTGAAGAAAGAAAGAATAAATGAGTAGTATATTGTGAGTATTCAAAAACTGTATTGATATTATTCTGCACTATTCTATGTTGCAGTAACTTTTTGGCATATTTTTGAAGGCAAGATTTTTTCCTGAGTTAATCCCTTTTACTGAAATACAGGTTCAGTTGACACTACAGTAAATTCTAACACATATTGTCAAGTTTTACACAAACTTTAGCTAGTCAAGTCTATGCTAGCTTGCAGCCCATGTGTATGCTATCAGTGAAAACAAAATAAGGACAAGCCAAACACTAATTTAAAAACTTATGAGATAAATATTTATGAGACATTTTTGATAATATAATTTGAAGCCAATTTAATTTGAAAATAATGAACATTTGAAGCATTCCCAATAATGGACTCAAACTTTTGAACCCTGCTGTATATGAACCTATAGAGAATAGCAAAGATAATAGTTCTAGAATAATTGTTCTTACTTAAATAGAAAGCAGGAAGCATTGGGTCCTTGTTTTTTGTAATACAGTGCAATGCCATCATCTCCCCCGTGTGTGTTGCGCATCCTGTCAACATCCAGCCTCCAGCCTTGAGTGTTGAACCGATACACCTCTGAGCATGACACTTCAAGCTGCAGGCGAGGGGAGATGATCTTCTCTAGTTTATCTTCCACTCTGTGCTCACACCAGTGACTAAAGTCAAAGAAGAACATGATGTTAGAATTGCCTGGCATTCTAATGCAAAACACAGACGGAGTAATTAATTGAGTAAGATTTATAAACTGTATTTTAAGTAGGAAAATAATGTTCATCGACATAAGACCTCTATACATTTGGTTTTTAACTAAAATGTAATCAGTTTTGACATGTTACAAGGGTTAACAGTTAATCCAGAGTATTCATAACCTGTCCTTTTACACTGTACATTCCTAAACTCTGGGTTGACATTCTTACTTGCATTAACAAACATGATAAATACCGGGTGCAACGGTGGCATTCTACATGTCTGGCACAGCAATTCAGGGTTTAACACTGCAAAAGCTGTGCTAATCTTGTCTTAGTGTAGAGTTTCATTAACCTGGTTAAAAAGCATTGCTAACCCCAGAATGTTGATAACACGGGGTTAGTCACAATGTGAAAAACCCTATAGTAAACATTTTCTAATTGGGCTGTACAGATAAAAAATTTGGTCCATATATAGTGCTGTTTTGCTAATTGTTTTACATCTTCTTCTTCTTCTTCTTCTTCTTCTTCTTTGGCTGCTCCCATTAAGGGTCGCCACAGCAGATCATCTGTCTCCATACCCCCCTGTCCTCTACATATGCCTCTTTCAAACCAACTACCTGCATGTCTTCCCTCACCACATCCATAAACCTCCTCCTTGGCCTTCCTCTTTTCCTCCTTCCTGGCGGCTCCATTCTCAGCATTCTCCTACCGATATACCCCATGTCCCTCCTCTGCACATGTCCAATCCATCTCAATCTATCCTCCCTCACCTTGTCTCCAAAATGTCCTACATGCGCTGTCCCTCTGATAATCTTATTTCTAATCCTGTCCATCCTCGTCACTCCCAACGAAAACCTCAACATCTTCAGCTCTGCAACCTCCAGCTCCGCCTCCTGTCTTTTACTCAATGCCACTGTCTCTAAACCATACAACATCGCAGATCTCACCACAGTCCTATAAACTTTCCCTTTCACTTTTGCAGATACTCTTCTATCACAAATCACTCCTGCTATCACTCTACTCCACCCACTCCACCCTGCCTGCACTCTTTTCTTCACTTCTCTAACACACTATTACTTTACACAGGTACCTGAACTCCCCCACCTTCTCCACCTCTTCTTCCTGCAACCGCACCCCTCCACTGCCCTCCCTCTCATTCACACACATGTACTCTGTCTTACTCCTACTGACTTTCATGCTAATTGTTATACAGTTGAGTATAATATACCAACAAACAAGAAAAAGCAATTGGACACTGAAAGGAAAACTTTCCCCATTGT
Organism: Silurus meridionalis; assembly: GCF_014805685.1. Lineage (NCBI taxonomy): Eukaryota > Metazoa > Chordata > Actinopteri > Siluriformes > Siluridae > Silurus > Silurus meridionalis. The sequence continues at coordinate 30,098,027 of NC_060887.1, forward strand.
TTATTGCCATCACTTATAGTTAATCTCAACATACAAATCACATATTATACTATATATATATATATATATATATATATATATATATATATATATATATATATATATATATATATATATATAAAACACTAATTTTCTAGTCAGAGGTAGCCAACTTGCGGACTCTGGTCCGAGTCCGGATCGCAAAGCCTTCTACATGATAAAATATATATATTCCAAATGCTATTTTTTTAATAAAATCCCATTTATATCAGGCACATCAAGGTCAGCTCAGTAAAGCCGTTTGGGTCGTACAGCGCCACGAGTCGCTACTACAGTTACTATGCTCACTGTTGCTACGATCAGACGTTCAGTTGCGCATGCAGTGAAGACACCAGAAAGTGACGCACAAACATATGAAACTTTCAGTGAGTTAAAAACAATGGCATTCTAAAAACCGAGTTTTTCCAAGATAAATGAGTGGAAAAATACACATTTATTCTTCTGCATCAAGCTCCAAGAGGCCCGTGTCTCTTATTTACTTGGAGTCTGTTACGGGTGTCAAAAGTGGAAACATTAAACACAATTACAAAACTAAACATAGACACTTAGAAGAAACTTCCCCTCAGCAGTCTGAAGTAAGCGCAAGGAAAATAAATGATCTCAAAGCCCAGTACATGGGATCTACATGGGTTCTCTCTCACTTACTCACAGCCCAACAACAAGCATATGAGTGTTGACTAAAAATACAGTGGATTTTAAGATCTTTACAGATGCAGAAATAGTAAAATAGTGCATTGAGGCTGAGTGTGGAACACTTTTAGATGAAAAAGAAAAAATATGAAATGAGAAGAAAAATGTAACAAACACCCCTTCCAGCTGCAATAGCTACAAAAATAGCTAACATGTTAGCACAGGATGTGCAGTCACAACTTGATGCTATTGATGCTACTATCCAGAGAAGAAAGATTTGAGGACATCTTAGGTGTTACAGCACTTACAACACACACTAAAAGAGAAGACATATACTTGGCCATAAAAGAGATGTTAACGCTAAGAAGGATCAATCTGAAACATGTTGTGTCCATCACAACTGATGGAGCACCATCTATAATAGGAAAATAAAAAGGAGCAGTGACTCGGATTAAAGAGGATAATCCAGACCTCTGTTCATATCACTGTATTATCCACAAGTCTGTTCTGTGCTCCAATCTGTCAGAGGAGTATGCAGAATTTATGAATACAGTGATGAAACTAATCAGCTTTCTCAGGGCATCCTTATCACATCAGCATCGCCTTTTTCGAAAAGCAAGCTTTCACGCTTCTAGGCAATTAGAAATGAAATAAAAAGGTTTTTACGTATGTAACTGTCCGGACCACAGGTGACAAAGGACGGTTCATTTACTAAACCTTGTAAGGATGGTCAGATCTGTTAATGATCCCAGACCCCAAAACTGCCAGGCAACTTCATTAGGCCAGAACCTGAGAACTACCATGCTTCGGTAGTCAGAACTTCCCACAGTCTCTGTGTGTCTCTATTGCCAGGTACAGTGATCCTTTAACAATTCTTTAGTAAACTGCATCGCTAAATATTTGTTTTTTAAATTTCTTCTATTATTTGTTTAAGATGTGATATTTGTTTATTAATTATTCCCTGGCAAATTAATGAAAAATTCTTGATTAACTCTGAAATTCCCTGAAATCATTTATATCTAGTTGATTATGTAGTCTGGTGTTACCACAAATCTATGACCAGGATAGTACAAACTAAAGGATCATGAACGGATGGAGCATAGAGCACAACATCTGGGACCTTCTGATTTCTGACTGATCACTCACTAAGCAAGTTATAACTAAATGGCTAATTACATTATTCTTTATGCATGAGCAAGCATTGAGCGGCCTACTAAAAGAATTTTATTTTACCGTTATATCCTCTGACTAAGGTACAGTCTGGCGAGTTTGTGTCCCTGAGCATGTGTAGCAGCTATCACTGACTTAGCAAGTTATAACCAAGTAACTTAATTAATAGTTCTTTATGAATGAGCAAGCATTGAGCAGCCTTCTTAAAGAATATTAGTTTACCGTTTTATCATCTGACTAAGATTTGGACTGGCCAATGTGCCTCGGTGAGCAGGTATCGTTAGCCGAGCACAAGGTTCTCAGCGACTCCAGGACCAAAATGAATGATTAATTGAAAAGACGGAATGCTTAGAATAATCTATTAAAATTAAAGAAATACAACCAATAAGGTAATTAGCTTAAATTAAAGATATTCAAGTTAAATCTTTATTATAAATTGGAGTCAGGTTACATCTTAAAATTGGATTAATGTAACAAAGTGCAATCCATTTAAGTAATCTTTTACAGTCACGCAAGAAAGATTTACACGCAGCATACCTTCACCCACACCAGTGGATTCCGTCGTTGGGCCATTGGGTGGGCATCCTATAACCTCAAGCAATTTTAGTTGAAGACCCCTGTTCTAGATCATAGTCAGGTATTTTATTGAATAAATCTAGCACATATTTTCTTTTACAAAAAAAAACTATAACAAAAATATCTATATTTTTATGTATATTCTGCTAAGTTTATTAATCAATTTATTGAGCTTTAATTGTAATCAATTACTTATAACCAGCATGTATAAAATATCAAAGAAAGTCAGATAAATTCAAATCTCTGGTTCCTTAAAAGATGATGTGTCTGCCTCCAAAACAAAACATAGCATTGGGTGGGACAAGCAATATAGAGAAATAATTAAAAAATGGTTACCCTATTCCCACGACCAGCCGTAGACTCAACAAGGATACGAGCAGAGCCTTCATAATGTTTTGAGGGCTGAAGATCCTTAATAGTGTAAACAACTAAAAAAACAAAAATTAGAAATTAAAGTAATTTCCTATGATCATATAAAAACCCATACTGTTTGTAATCAGGCCTAATATCTAAAAAACAAAATAAAATTTTTCCGAGGGCTCAAGTACAATCACATCCTGACTCATGTAAGACTTTCAAGAATTACAGATGCTGCTTGTTTTTCTTTTATTACTAAAATATTTGATTTGTAGTTTAAAGAATGTTAGCATGACTCTCTTTCATTTTAGGCAGGTTTAAAATTCCAAAATCAATCCTAAAATACACTACCTTTATTGTCAGATGCAGGAATCTTTTGGTCCAGAAGAGCTTTTTTCTTCTTTTTTCCTAAAATATTGTTGTATTAAATCTCTAGCGGTTTTGCTTTTTCCCTGTTGTTCTCATTTTCGTTTATTCCCAACTCTTCGAAGACCTCTTTGCATGTCTATTCCTTTTTCAATGTTGCTCACAGTTGTAACACAGTTTCCGTAGTAAGAATTATGAAGCCACTTTTCACACTGTTTGGTGTTTTCTCTTTAATGGAGGGGGATTTGTAGACTTGTGGCAGCATCTGAAAGTCATACAATTGGAGGACAAACCACTGGGCCACAGCTGCGATGTCAGCCATTAGCTGTGTCAATTTGTTATTGACAATGCTCAGTGCCCACCCACTGGCCTGTGTGCCAATCCAGAGAGGAAGGGGGAAGTATAGAGGTTCAATTCAGTTCCTTTTGCAAGAGGACTGTTTGTGCAAGTGTAATCCTATAAAGAAATTCTTCAGAAGACGGATTTCGGAGGCGTTTATTTAATAAAGTGTGTCAATAGGGAAGGGCCAGGGGCCATGCGGCCAAACCAATATCATTAGACAAAACCTTTAACTTTTGGGGGAAGATACAAACACAGCTGCCTCCACCCTACTACTTCCTGTAGTCTACAAAGTCTTCTTCATTCTGTGTCACACACAGCCATAGATGAGACATGGTAAAGTCAACACAGCAATATAGTTCTCGCAGTAAACTAACCTTTTTAAATCTGACCTGTAAACGAAAGATTTTTGCTCTGTGTCAAACATTTGTGTTGTCTTCCGGAAAAAACAATGTCAAAGTGACAGTTTTTAAAAGGACAGGGTTTCCTGAATTTGCATTTTCTTTTTCCATTTTGTATGTTTTTTAATTACACATAAAGTATTGTGTTTTTTTTTCATAATTCGAGATTCTATATAATATTCACTGTAAGACATCAACGCACAGCTTGTCTAAAAATACAACTACTATATACTGAATTGTTTCACAAACATGTAATAGTAAGGTAAAAGGGTAAAGGGGGTTTTTCTTGTCACATATTATTTCAACCTAGTACAATATTATCTTCGCATATCCCAGTGATGTTAGGAACCTGGGGTCAGCCATGATACAGTGCCCCTGGAGCACTGAGAGTTAAGGACCTTGCTCAAAGGCCCAAGAGCAGCAGACGGGCAATACTGGGGCTTGAACTCGATCAGTAACCCAGAGCCACCATTGAGCTACCACTATCTGTTTAACCCTCTAACAAAAATTAATACAACCTTATAAATGTTGTCTACCTTCATGTTAACTTAACTGGACCCATATAATTACTAAATCAATGTAAGTAGAATGTCAAGGAATTTTATTAATACTTTTTTTGATTTTCAGTAACTGTTGTATACTGGTCAGGGTTGTGTAGATCCAGAAACTGGGAGTTAAGCAGGCACGATGCACCAACACATTCACACCTATTAAAAAAAAAAAAAAGCTATAAACTATAATAGAGAAAATAAAAGTTTTTTTAAAGGAAATTTTGTCAGAACATGATCACAGAGATACGTGGTAGATTATCCTACACCACTACTATCTTGATTAAAGTTTACAGACACCTGGTAATAAGTATGTTATGGTCTTTATGAGCATCGCATTCCACATTTAGTACCAATTTGCTTTTATAATAGCCTCCACTCTTATGGGAAGATGATCCACTAGATTTTTGAGTGTGCACATGGATGTTTGTGTCCATGAGCCAGAAGGGTGTCAGTAAAGTCAGGTACTGATGTAGGTGAGGAGGCCTTGAGTCAGCCAGTGTTCCAATTCATTCCAAATGTATTCAGTAGGGATGAGATCAGAGCTTGATAGCAGGCCCATTTAAGATCCTCTTCAAACAACGTAAACCATATCTTCATAGAGCTCACTTTGTGCACAGGGGCATTGTCATGCTGGAACAGGTGTGGGTTTCCAAGTTTAAGTGGACGCAAAATTGTATTATACCACATCCAGAGGTGCCCTAACCATTGTGCACCTCCAGCTTTGTGGTAACAGTATGGAGACGAAACACATATGACAGGAAAGGTCAGGTGTCCCAATACTTGTCGATATACAGTACTGTACTTCCCTATATTTCATTTATATTACCTTACATGAAAAAGGCAAATAAGTAAAGGAAATTGTGATCAAGGAAATACAGGAAAGTGTGATGCATTATGAAGCCATTAGCTGAAAGGTATATTTCAGCTTATAAAGATACATTTCAGCAAACAGGAATTACTCAAGCACCTAGTAGTCGAGACAATATCCAAACTAATAAATAATAAAACTAATTATTATTGCAGCCAAAGGAGAATAGCAAAACTGGTTCAAGCTGACAGGAAACCTACAGTAACTTAAATAATCATGCAGCCAGAGTAAGCAGGAAATCGACTAAGAATACATAGCATGTGGAATCTTAAGAATGACCTCTAGGTAAAATATTGCTTGCTGTCCAGTTTTAATGAGTTCACTGTAGTCTCATATTCCAGTTGTCAGTTGATCCAATGAATGGGTTCTGTTGCTGTAGCTCATTCGCCAACAAGTTTTAATGTGTTGTGCATACTGAGATGCTTTTCTACTAAACTGCGCAGGTGATCTTTTTTAAACCCAATCTAAAATGTAGAAAATGCACTACTTGAATATACGACACCTATTGTATTACTTATTACATGTGTAGTTTATGCAAATTTTTGCTTAGGATCATAAAGGGTTTTTATAAAGGTGCCAATAATTCCAGAGGGCACTGTAATACTGTAATTTGAGTGAGCCATTAAAATGTCAGCGTGGAAAATGAATGTTCATTGTTGCTCAACAGTTACATGTCCTTGTGCAAGCTGACTTCATGAGATTCACTGAAAGTTAAATGGATGATACTATATATGTTACAGCAGGTCGTCAATTTACTAAAAGGAAATTTAAAAACGTTGCCTGTTGCCTACAATAAATGTTTTTATTTATATATACTGTAAATATAAAATCTATATAACTTTATAAAATAAAGCAAACAATTCCTTATTCCTGGCACCCAGCCATAATATACTGTATAATTAACATGCAGTTTTTTATAATTATGTAATTGAATTAAAGACAATTGAATTAAATACATAATTTCTTTCTCGTTTTATCAGGATAAGTTCACCGTGCAAAGGCGCACAACTACAGCATAATCATTAGTCCATTAATCTGACAGTTTTATGACCTAGAATTGTCCAATCCTTGGCCAAGTATCAAATCTTGATGCCTGATAAAAGCAACAATGCCAGAACAGAAGAGTTCATTTCATATCCAGCTTGTTATCCAATAGGACTGTGGGGGAAAAACTACATCTGCTCAGGCTGGGCTGAGTAAACACAGAAGATACAGTGACACATTTAAGAACACATCCAAAGAAGAATTGGAAATAACAGCAATAGGTAAGACCATTCTATGATTTATTTTTTGTTAATACTGCATTGCTGAGTTTGACTTGTTTTTCTTTTGTAAATGTGAAGTTGCTGTAAAAGCCCTAAGCAATAGGAGTTACATAATGTCTGGCAATAAATAAAGCATGTTTACACATTTGTGGGGTGTTTTTATGCACCATAGACTGGTGTAGTAGTTACAATTGAAAATGTATGAGCAAAGTAAACTTTTTAAAATAAAATCTTTTATAACAAGGATCTTGAAGCACATTGCAGCTGCTTTTAATATATGCAGTGTTATTTCATCACTGTGCAGAGGAGTTCATGAAAGGAAGATTTCACTTTTTCCTACTAGTTAAAGAAACAGTTAAAAAAAGATTATATCTCAAACGTGGCCATAGTTCAAAGTTGATTTGTATTTCTGAATGAAAAATTATATTGACAATTTTTATGCCTATATGATAATTAACAATTAGGTTATTTTATTGCTGTCTGACTTTCTATTTATGTAGGTATGGACATGTGGTTGCCTTTGCTGCTACTAGCTTCTGTAGTCAGTCAGGCTGCTACATCTAGAGCTCGAGAATGGGCTCATCATGGGGCCCCCATGTTTGCTGATCTCTCTCCTGAGGAAATGAAGTCTGTGAGAAACTATCTCCACTCCTTAAGTGAGCTCGGCCTTTCTTCAGCACGAAGCAAGGCCCTCAAAAAGAACAGCATCCTTCTTATAGAGCTACATGTTCCAATGAAGCATGAGGCTCTGCGGGCACTGGACAGGGGACAGGCAAAACCATCACGCAAGGCTCGGGTGGTGATACAATTTGCCAACCAGGCCCAGCCTAATATAACTGAATATATTGTTGGTCCTTTGCCTTCTCCAAAATCCTACCAGCTCAAGACCTTTAAAGGTGACCGGCCCATCAGCTTTGAGTCCCGGCCGATCACATATGTAGAATATGGGCATATAGAAGATATTCTAAACAAGGTTGGAAAGAAATTGAACAAACTTTTGTATGAAAGCACAGGTTTTACATTTGGAAATTGCACCAATCGATGCTTAACCTATTCTGACATAGCTCCTCGTGGACTAGAACCAGGGGAGAGACGATCCTGGATAATGCTGCAGAAATTTGTAGAGGGGTACTTCATTCATCCTGTTGGTTTTGAGATTCTTATCAACCATAAAGACCTGGACCCAGAGAAATGGACTGTGGAAAAAGTGTGGTACAATGAACAATACTTTGACAGTGTGGAGGAGCTAGAAGAGAAGTATGAAAAGGGAACAATCAATAAACTTAAGCTGCCTGAGCATGATGAAAATGATCTCTTTTCCACTTACATTCCTCGTGGCCAAAGCAACACACGCTCAAATATCAACGGGCCAAAGTTTGTGGAGCCTCAAGGTACCAGATACCGGGTAGACAAAAACTTTGTGGAGTATGCCGGATGGTCTTTCGCTTACCGCGTTCGCTCATCTGCTGGGCTGCAGATTTTTGACTTGCGTTTTAATGGCGAACGAATTGCCTATGAAGTCAGCCTGCAAGAAGCTATTGCCTTCTACTCTGGAGACACACCAGCTGCAATGCAAACAAAATACATCGATGCTGGCTGGGCAATGGGAACCTCTGATTTTGAGCTTGCACCAGGTATTGACTGTCCTGAAATTGCCACTTTTGTTGACATGTATCATTTCTACGATACGGACAAGCCAGTCAGATTTAAGAATGCATTATGCATATTTGAGATGACAACAGGCATGCCTCTTAGAAGACACTTCAACAGCAACTTCCAAGGAGGCTACAACTTTTTCGGGGTCTGGAAAACCATGTTCTTGTGATAAGAACCACATCCACTGTTTACAACTATGACTACATCTGGGACTTCTTGTTCTATCAGAATGGAGTAATGGAGTCTCGGGTTAGTGCTACAGGGTACATACATGCTACATACTTCACAGAAAACGGACTGAAATACGGAAGCAAGGTTTATGACTATGTTCTCGGAAATATGCACACACATCTTGTTCATTACAAAGTGGACCTTGATATTGCAGGTGAGCAATAGCATTGGTGCAACCTCAGATTTTTGTAATGCACTTCAAATTATTGCCTTTGCATGACTTAAATACATAGAACTAGTTTTTCTGACATAGCCTAGTCCAACATATTCTTATCGCAAGATTAACATTTAACATGAAGGAAGCAATCTTGGCACAAATCTTCATCTTGTTATCTTCCTCCAAAAACCTCCTCATGTTTTCTTTTTTCCCTCTCTCTTGTTTAGGGCGTGACAACAGCTTTGAGTCTATAGACCTAAAATATGTCAACTTCACCAACCCCTGGAGTTCTCGACACACAATCAAACAATCCATCCTCTCCAGGACGCAACATGAAACAGAACGCAGTGCTGCCTTCCGCTTTGGAAAAAAGTTCCCTCGTTATTTGCACTTCTACAACCCCAACCAGAAGAATAAGTGGGGGCACCAAAAGGGTTACCGTATTCAGTTTAACTCACATGCGAATTCTGTACTGCCACGTGGATGGAAAGAGGAGAATGGTATTCCATGGACAAGGTATTATTGATCAAAAAAATTATCCATGTGCATGCAAGGTGAACAAATTCCTTACCTAAAAATCTAGTGCTACAAAGAGACACAACAAATTTGCACTAATACACATCTTGTGCATGTCAAGAATTCTTGTCTTTTAACAAGGACAGTTATATTAACATATCAAAATGTACTTTTGATCAGTTGTCCTACACAAGCTCAGTAAATTACATAAAAAATTATTGAAGATAGTGACTAATCTTTGATTTTTGAACAGATATCCTTTGGCTGTAACTAAACATAAGGATAGTGAGCCCACCAGCAGTAGCATCTATACCCAAAATGACCCATGGGAACCTGTTGTTTCATTTGAGGACTATATCCGCAACAATGATAACATTGTAAATCAGGTATGGCCTTGCTCTTACTGTGATAACCATAAAAAAAATTTACACTCAGATAAAAAAAAGCATGCAGAGACGTAACATGTGTTACTTGTGTCTTCTGTACTCCCTTTTTCAGGATTTGGTTGCCTGGGTTACTGTGGGATTCTTACACATTCCTCATTCTGAAGACATTCCCAACACAGCAACTCCCGGAAACTCTGTAGGCTTCTTCCTTCGACCGTTCAACTTTTTTAACGAAGACCCCTCTCTCTCATCCTTCAACACTGTTATTGTGCGACCAGACGAAGAGGGTAAACCGAAAGTTCAGAGATGGACTCCAGAGGTCGTCGGTCACTGTGTCTCAGAGAAGCCTTTCTTCTATAATGGCACATACGCTGAAGTCTAGAATGCAGAATACAGTTGTTTGTAAAGTAAATTCTATGATGAACTGTACACCATCTTCTCACATGCATGCATATATGCAACCTACTGTACTTAAATATACAAACTTTGAACTATATGTGTAAATATAAGTGGATGCAGGTTTGACACAATAATAATCTCATTAAATATGAATATGTAGGTATTGCTTTTGTTTTGGGATAATTGCTTATATTATGAACAATATGAAAATGTTTCTATTTCTGGATGTCTTTTTATTATTAAAGACACAAAAATAAAATGCCTGGGAAACCAGCATGTAATTCCATGTAGAATTGGCCATTTTGTTCTTTTCAAGGGAAAGATGTAATGCCAAGGCAGAGCTCTTAAGAGGTATTTTATAATGAAATAGGGGTGCGTCTCCATGGTTCGGTATTATGCACCAAGAGCATCCAGGAAGCAGGATGCACCATCCGCAAGCTTATATGTCTCAGCAGTCCTGAGATGTTGGAGTTCAGTCAAAGAAAAGATTTCTTAGGCAAATGATCCTGATTTCTCTCAGCAAACAGACTTACACTACAGAGCTCACCTGCAGAGTCACCCATGGCAACCTAGAAGCAAGAAGAAAGCAACACTTTTTTTTGTTGTTGATCCTTTTAACACAAGAATAAATCCACTAAACAATACAAAACAATTGATAAACAGTGAAGGACGATTTAAAATTGTATTCATTTATCATTTTAAATAGTCAGATTGTCGAAGAGAAGAGACTTTATCTAATTAGAACTTTTCATTTTAAGGTCAAAGTCTGAATGTGCATCTATGAGATTAAAAATATACGTTATAATCCTAGAAGTTAGAGTACAGTACACATAATAGCAACCTCTGTACCAAAGCTGATTCATGCAATCAGCCAATCATGTGGCAGCATACTACTCTAGAGACTGCTGTCTGTGAAATTTAAAACTTTCAAACCAAATCCTTTTGTCACTAAGAGCAATGCCATGGTCATAGTCACTAATACCACACTGATGTTTGACTATCTCAAACTCCTGACATGTATCTGCACGATTTTATGCATTGCACTGGTCTTAAACAATGTTTAATAGGGGTTCCAAATAAGAAGGCAAGTATGTTACAGATAAAATAGTGTGTTTTAAATTTATATTTAATAATAGAGCTATTGTTAGCATTAAAAAGTTATTGTTCCCTAAAACACTTGATAGCTGATAGGTGATGTCAAAACAGCAGGTCTGTCTTAGTGGAACTATGTGTTGTGTTTCACATTGCAGGAGCAAAACCATTTGGAGCTATAAATGTCACAATGGCTTTTTTTTTACCAGTATGGAGCTTTTATAGGCAACTGGTCTAGGTTGTGGAAAACTAAATTAATCTGATCTGACTTTTTTTGACTTATACGTAAAGAAGCAAGCTGCTGTGTTTTGAGCAAACTAAAGTTCCCTTACGGAGACAGCAGAGCAGAACGACATGGCAGGGAATAGCAGTAAGGAAAGTACCTACAACTCTATGTAGAGCTGACATTCCAAAACATTTCCATAGCAACAAGAACCCATGCATCACCATACTTCAAAGTTCACAAAACAACGTTTGACACATACAGTAGCTCAATCGCTCTTTCTCTGTCTTTTCCCTGGGTGTGAATATATACAGAAACACACACAATAAATCTCTAGGAACAACTTTTACTCTTTACAGATTAACTTATAAATATAAACTTGAAATAGTGGGTAGTGGTTGATTTTTCTGCATAATACAAGCATTTATTAAAAGCAAAAAAATCAATCAATACAATACAAACACTATCACTACTTAATAATGGTAGTAAAGCTGCTTTCTTTCTGGCCAAGAGACTTTTTTTTTCCCTTTCCAGGGAAAAAAAACAGTTGAACAGTTCCAGTTAGTCATCAGTGTTGGCTCTAGAAGACATTCCATTCTAATTATTTTCTTATGCAGTGTTATTGACACCATTCCCATGCCTTTAACTGTTATTTTTATTAGGAAAGTGGATGTTCAATTTGTTCAAGTGAATTCCCCTTCTTATCATAAATAATTTAATATTCCATTTATTTGGTAAAATGAGGTTTTTTTTGAAGCTCTGGTATTTCATTCCAGATGTGCACAGACTCTTGTGCATATGAAATGTATGTGTTTTCTTTTGTAACTTTGTTGATGTGCTGTTTTTTATGTTGTAGATCTAATGCAGGCTTTATACTATTCAAAATATTTGTATTTTTTTGTATTTGTATTATTAATATTGTATATTTTAAATACTTTCTTATAATCACAGATCCACCTACTTCATAAGTCTCCAGTGTAACTATCACAAACTTCTTTGGTTTCCTGTTTTATTCTAAATTAAATTAATGCCCTTTCCTTGCCCTGTAGGCTCTTTCCATCTGTATAGCCATGACAGTACCTTTAGATCTTCTGGTTCTTTTTAAATTGTTGCCATTTAATGTTATGAAAACAGAAATGAGAATTAAAATAATTACATTTCAAAAGAAATCAAGCCTCAGAACTTGATAACACTAAATATAATATACAGCCAAAAGTATTTGGACACCTGAACATCACACTCATATGTGCGTTGAATATCCCAGTGAAAATGTAATCCTTTAGTTATATTAGCAGCCACTCTGGGAATGTTTTACACTAGATAATGGAGTTATGCTGTAAGTATTTGTGTCAGGCACAAGAGCATTTATTCAGACTGGGGTAATAACTTCAGTGATTTTGACATTAGTGTTCAAGTCGATCCCCAAGATGTTTGGTGGGATTTGGATCAGGGCTATATGGCAATCACTTCACATTAATGCTTTCATTCCAGACATGGCTTTGTGCCCAGGGGTTGAGCGTCATACTTCCAGTAAAGAAAAAAATGTAATGCTACAACGAACAAACACATAATTGTGTGTTATAGAGGTTTGCAGAAAAAACAGAAATGGAAAGAAAGACATATGCAAGACATATGGAGAAATATGACTTTAAATGTATTTTATGTATTTTGTAAATGTTATTTCTCTGTAATTCCTCTGTCACTTTAAGAAACATCTTCATTCCATGTGCAGGACCAAAAATTTTAGAAGAAATCACGTGTTTTACGAAATCCCCTTAGAAACCGCCCGAGCCAGAAAAGGGAATGTCTCTGAGCAACAAGGCTAAGTGTAAAAGCACACACACACACACACACACACACACACACACACACACACACACACACACACACACAGCAAAATGTAATATAATTATATTATATTAATAATTTTGCAGGAACTTTCCATTCTACGCTTCTGTCTGCATTTTGATTAAATTATTTACTTAGCTACAGTAATTATATGGAAGCATTACAATGCATACAGTAAAGATACACAAGATACAGACTTTCAGTTAATGTCATGTTTTAAAAATACTCGTCATCATAATATTCAAAGTCCTTCTAGATGTTTCATAACAACCCTGTGTATTTATATTGAGTTTGTATTCTTGCATACCAGTGTAGATTTATTCACTACTAGAGATTTAAAGCACGTTTGTACGTCGCTCTGGATAAGGGCGTCTGCTAAATGCCGCAAATGTAAATGTAAATGTAAATGACTCATGGGGACTTCTAAATAAAACAGTAGAATTTCCTATTAGAAGCAACATAAACTTCAGGCATAAGACTACATTATTGTACAACCCTGCAGCCTAGTGTTCACAGTAAAGCATTACACAAGATTAAAGGCATGATAGCACCTGGCTTTGTCAGACTACCTATTTTTATTTAGTTAAAGTTGTGTGAAACTATTATCGAGTGCACATAAAGTAAGCACTGTCAGAACAAGTAAATAGCTGATTAAAAATAATAAAGAATGTAGGAAAAATAAAAAATTATATTGTGATTTTAAATATTTGTCTCAAAGTATTTGTACCAGTATTACAAATATTGTAAAGTTATACGCTCAGGTTTCATAAAAAAAAGATAATTTATTGATATTTGTATTGCCACATGTATGTAATTGTATGAAACAGTATATTGTGCATGAGTAAACTTGAATAACATACAAATTAGCCAACATGTAACAATGGATGTGTATGCTAACGTTCTACTGGTGAATGGCTAATGTTTTTGTTTTTCTGGGAGCATGAAATAGGGAAATGCAGCACCTTGCAAACTTATACAACGACTAATTACAGTGATAGGGTGATGAACACAACCACCAGTTTAACTTATGTAACCAAAAAATGCAGCATACTGATTTGAATGATCATTTTCACTAAATGAGAGTCAAAAGTTTAGCTTGAGGCGGCAGCTTAGAACAGATAGATATTTTCCTTCAGATGGATCAAATAAACCCCTAATCAGCAGTCATAAGACAATTTCTACTGTGCAGCTAATGTATTTTTTATGTTCTTCATGCATTCATGTTCCATCTGAGATTCCCTGTAGCATGATATGTCTAGAATAAGTGGACAAATGTTTGTAGGATTTACATGGAAGTAAAATTGGAATCAGCAACAGAAGTGATTCTATTTTAGAATTGAACTAACCATTGTCAAGGTTACAGCAAGGTCATAATAATCCATAGCTTCTCAGTAAGTAGTTCAGGCTAACAAATTAGTCCTAAATAACTAGATGTTATGCACTTGATGCAGTTAATGTTAAGTTCTACTTGTTTTTGGAAATTTGTGCAAATTTGAATTTGTAAAGATTAAATGTGGTCTACTGCCATCACTAACATTGGGTATTATAAAAAAGACAATATGTGATTATTGTAGGTCACTGTAGAGGTGGAAATTCTAAACCTAGAAAAACATTTAGGTTTTATTTCATAAACTAGTTCTGCTACTAGTCATTCCATAGTGAGTCACTGCTTTATTTTTAATTACCCAACCCCAGCTCAAGTAGCTGGTTATATTAGTGGTGTGAAATATCTCAATGCACTTTGTCATTCCCTTAAAATAACCAGGAACAGCTGAGACAAAGCCTGGGAGGCATGCCAGTTAATGTCAGCCATGAGTGCCATTTGGAAAAAACAATCACATTATCTGATGAACTCTGTCTGGCCATCACCTCTGAATAAATAGTACATAGAGGGTATGTGTCAAATGCATACCTATAGCTACTTATTCACTTTGGTTAGATAGATAAAAGTTAAGAAAAATATAATGAAACATTGATTAATGTATACATTTGTATAATTGTTACATAAGCAATCTAATGCTAAATATATCTAGCAAAGACTGATTCATTGTTTGCTTTTCCCTGTTTAAGCAGTAAGCCCGGATTAGCATCTAGGCTCCATATGTAATTAATTCAATTCAATTCAATTCAATTCATTTTTATTTGTATATCGCCTTTTAACAATGGACATTGTTTTAAAGCAGCTTTACACAGATAATGTTGTAATAAAGAATTAATGAGATTAATGAGCTGCATTAACAATGCTTTGGGAACGCTTCCTCGTTGTCCACACTCTGAATCACGTGTGTAATCTGGCCAACAGAGAGATGCGATGTCCCCGGCGGGGTGACGTCACGACCAGGAAGTATAAAACGTGCATGCGGTGGAGCCAAAGCTAGCTTTTGTTTGTTTACTAAGCCCTCCATGTGTGTTATCTGTGTGTGTGACAGAAAAAAATATGAGTAAGAAAAGCAAGCTGACTGTCCGTACTGTAGCCGCATATCCATGCGGACCCTCCGCTCACGGAGA
Organism: Silurus meridionalis; assembly: GCF_014805685.1. Taxonomy (NCBI): domain Eukaryota; kingdom Metazoa; phylum Chordata; class Actinopteri; order Siluriformes; family Siluridae; genus Silurus; species Silurus meridionalis. Next base: position 30,113,605 of record NC_060887.1, read on the forward strand.
GCGCTCTTAAAGGAGGGTGCTCTCCCTTGTGTCTCTGGCTACGATGTTGCTGAGACAAGGCGCCATTGGATATTGTGGGGCTCACAAGCAGACCTGACAGAGGGCTTGGGGATGGGCCCTTTCTCCCGCCTCACCTGCTGGCTCTAGTGCTAGCTCCCTGGGTTTGGAAGCATCCTTTTGGCGGTTTCTTTCCCCAGAGAAGCTGCGCTGCGCTCCACCTTTATTCCTCTGAGGAGGAAAAAGGTATGGAGACCTGCAAGCCCACGGACTCCTCCCAGCATGTGCTGTATGAGGAGCTCCTGTAAGTAGTGACTCGTGCTGCTTCCAAGCTTGAATTGGCTTGGCCAGACGAAAAGCAGAAGCAGCGCCACCTAGCAAGCTGGATGAATGCTTTCTGTGCCCTACAGCACTACCTCCACACTGGGGTCTGCACCTGTATGCCTTCCCCCTATTGCTCTGCTCCAATTGGACCCAGTTAACTGCTTGGTTGGTTCAGTGCTGGAGTTCCTGCAGGAGAAAAGTATACAGCCAATGGAGATGGAGTATACAGCCATGGAGATGGAGGTCTCTATCAACCCTGACAATGTACGTGTACACTATTGCGGCTTATTGTGCTCCGCTTGCTAAACAGTCGCTGGGTAAACACCCCTTGGTGACACGTTTCCTGCACAGCACCCGGAGGCTGAGACCCGGGAAGCCAAAGGCAGAGGTGGCCCTTACGTAGGTATTTGTCAGTTAAGACTGCCTTTCTTCTGGCTATATCCTCCTTGAAAAGGGTTTGGGACCTACAGGCTCTCTCCATGGCCCTGTCCCTCCTGGAGATCACCCCTAGCATGACCAGTGCCTTTTTTTTTTACCCCAGACCGGGGTATGTACCTAATGTGCCCTCTGTTCCCCTAAGACCTGTCGTGCTGTAGACATTCTATCCTTCTCCTTTTTAAGCCCCTGACCAGGAGAAGCTTAACGGGCTGTGTCAAGTGTTTACATACATCAGCAGGACAGAACCCTATAAAAATAGGTTTCCTGTCAACAAGCAGATCACATTGGAATTGGTGATTTTTATCTTTTATTTGAGTAATTTTCGCAGTAAGTATTGTATTCTTTACTCTTCTGCAAGGTAAATAAACTTTTTTTTTTTTATTCTAGTATGTGAGCAGTAACCAAGCCTTGCATTAGGAAGGGCATACAGCTAAAAACATGTGCCAAATTAAATATGCGTATCACAAACTTAAATTTCATACTGGATTGATCATGGCCCGGGTTACCAACAACGGCCACAGGTACTGATGGCTGAGGTGCAAAAAAACAGCATGTAGTGTAGCGCCAAGGTTGTCTCATTTTTACTGTGTACTGCGTACCACTGTGTATAGTATAAATGACAATAAAAGCCTCTTGACTTGACTTGACTTGACTAATAGACTAATAGAGTCAAAGTGCAAAAAACAGCATGTAAACAGTATAATAGAGTCAAAGGTACAAAAGACAGCATGTAAACAGTGTAGTACGGTAAAGTATAAATAATAAATAAATGATGGTGGAATGGCTGAGATGACTAATGAGTGTGTGTTAAGTGTTAAGTGTTGAATCCAGGTTATACATCTTAGTAACACACATTGAATGAGTGTGTGTGTGTGTGTGTGTGTGTGTGTGTGTGTGTGTGTGTGTGTGTGTGTGTGTGTGTGTCTGTGTGAGTTTACTTTCAGTTCTGTGTATTGAGGAGCCTGCTGGTTAGCGGGAAAAAATGCTTCGGAACTGTTTACCTGATGGCAGGAGGGTGAAAAGTGTGTGTGACGGGTGTGTGTGGTCGTCCACAATGCTGTTTGCTTTGCGGATGCTCCGTGTGGTGTAAATGTGCATAATAGAGGGAAGAGAGACTCCGATGATCTTCTCAGCTGTCCTCACTATCCTCTGTAGGGTCTTGCGATCTGAGACGGTGCAGTTCCCAAACCAGGCAGTGATGCAGCTGCTCAAGATGCTTAAATGGTCCCTCTGTAGAACGTGTTCAGGATGGGGGGAGGGAGATGGGCTTTCCTTAGCCTTCTCAGGAAGTAGAGTAGAGGTTGAGTGACCATGTGAGGTTGTCCGCCAGGTGAATTTGGTGCTCTTGACGATCTTCACTGAGGATCCATCAATAATCATTGATCTTGCTGATTAGACCCACCACGGTCGTGTCATCGGCAAACTTGACGATGTGGTTTGAGCTGTGCATTGCTACACAGTCTTGAGTCAACAGAGTGAACAGCAGTGGGCTGAGCACACAGCCCTGAGGGGCTCCAGTGCTCAGTGTGGTGGTGCTGGAGATGCTGTTCCCGATCCGGACTAATTGAAGTCTCCCAGTCAGGAAGTCCAGGATCCAGTTGCAGAGGGAGGTGTTCAGGCCCAGTAGGCTTAACTTCTCGATCAGGTGCTGAGGAATGATTGTGTTGAATGCTGAGCTGAAGTCAATGAACAGCATTCGTACATATGAGTCCTTGTTGTCCAGGTGGGTGAGGGCCAGGTGGAGGGTTGTGGAGATGGCATAGTCCGTGGAACGGTTTGGACAATGCACAAACTGCATGGGGTCCAGGGAGGGATGATGGGTGTGAGCATGACAGGACGATGGTCATTGAGGCAGGAGACAGTAGATATATTCGGCACGGGAAAAATGGGCGTCATCTTGCTACTCAGGGAGATGTTGAAGATGTCAGTGAACATCTGCTAGCTGTTCTGCACATTCCCTGAGCACTCTGCCAGAAATGTTGTCAGGTCCAGCAGACTTCCGTGGGTTAACTCTGCCTAGAGTTTTCCTTACTTCAGCTGTGGTTAGACAGAGCACCTGGTCAGTGGGAGGAGGGGTGGTCTTTCTCGCCTTCACTATGTTCTGTACCTCAAACCGGGCGTATCGTTCAGCGCATCTGTGAGGGAGGCTTCACGGTCACAAGCAGGTGGTGTTGTCTTGTAGTTAGTGATCGCCTGGATGCCCTGCCACATGTGCTAAGTGTCTCCCCTGTCCTGGAAGTGGTCGTGGATTTTCTTTGCATGTGTGCGCTTCTCCTCTCCGATTGCATGGGACAGTTTGGCCCTTGCTGTTTTTAAGGCTGTCTTGTCCCCTGTTCTGAAGGCAAAGTCTCTTTGTTTCAACAGCACATTTGCAGTCATCCACGGCTTCTGGTTGGAGCGTGTAGTGATGGTCTTGGAGTTGGTCACATCATCAATGCACTTGCTAATGTAGCTGGTCACTGTTGATGAACTTGATGGAATCGCCGTTGGTTGCAGCCTCCCTAAACATGTCCCAGTCAGTGCACTCAAAACAGTCCTGAAGAGCAGAAGTAGCTCCTTCTGGCCAGGTTTTCACCCATTTCAGAACCGGTTTAGAGCACCTGACGAGCGGTCTGTATGCTGGTATTAGCATAACAGAGATGTGGTCTGAGTAGCTGAGATGGGGCGGGGCTCCGCACGATATGCGCCGGGGATGTTTGTATAAACAAGATCCATTGTGTTCGCTCCTCTCGTTGCAAAGTCCACATGCTGATGGAGTTTAGGGAGTACAGTCCTGAGATTCACATGGTTGAAATCTCCGGTGATAATAAACAATCCGTCAGGGTGAGCATTCTGCAGGTCGCTAATAGCGGCATAGAGTTCACACAGTGTCTCCTTAGCATTAGCGCTGGGAGGAATGTACACGCCGACAATGAAAACAGTGGCGAATTTCCGTGGTAAATAAAAAGGTCTGCATCTAACAGTCACAAACTCCAGTAGCGATGAGCAATAGCTTAAAATAAGCACAGAGTTCTTGCACCAGATGGCGGCTTCCGGAACTCTGTCACTGAGCCACATATCCGTGAAAACAAAGACACAACAATCTCTAAACTCTCGCTGTGTGGTCCATTGGAGTCGGACGTAATCCAGTTTATTGTCCAGGGAGCAGACGTTTGAAAGAAAAATGGACAGGAGAGCCAGCCGGCTAGGGTTAGCATTTAGCCTAGCATGGACACCCGCCTGCATGCTGCGCTTCCGCTTCCTCAAGCAGCGCTTCCGAAGTCCCCTTTCCCGGCCACCAGCATCAGGTGACACCGAGGGCTGGGGGCCTGGTCTTTGTGGCGGAGGTAGCAGCAAGCCGAGGTCCCGAAGGTTATTGATAACTTCATTATGCAGATTATTGATTGCATAATGCCTGTACCGTAACAGTGTCTGGTGGTTGGACACATGAACACAGCTGACTCTGGTGTCCATGTATTGTGAAAGGTCGGGCTAAATATGGTGAAAGCACCATTTTTGGATCCGGAGACGCCACTGCGAGCTACTGCTGGGGCGCCATCTTGGATTGAATCTTGCTTTCATGTTGTGGATGAAAAGAGAAATGGTGTAGGAGTTAATTCTGAAGAAAGAGTACTGTACGAGTGTAGTGGAGGTGAAGAGAGTTTCTGATAGGGTAAAGAACGTGAAGCTGAAAGTTGAAGGGGTGATGATAAATGTCATCAGTGCCTATGCTCCACAAGTTGGTTTTGATATTAAGGAGAAAAAAAAATTCTGAAGTGAGTTAGATAAAGAGATGGAGAGTGTACCTAGGAATGAAAGATTGTTGATTGGGGCAGATTTCAACGGCCATGTTGGTGAAGGGAACAGCAGTGATGAGGAGGTGATGGTATGCATAGCCTTAAGGAGAGGAATGTGGAAGGGCAGATGGTGGTAGATTTTGCTAAAAGGATGGCAATGCTTACTGATGACATCTGGAAAGAGAAAGGAAGACAAATAGACATGGTGGTGGAATGAGCAAGTGCAGAAAAACATTAGAAGAAAGAGGTTGGAGAAACAGAAATAGGATCGGCAACGAGATGAAAAAATTAAGCAGGAGTACAAGGAGATGCAGCAGCAGGTGAAGAGGGATGTGGCTAAAGCAAACGAAAAGGCATATAAGTAGTTGTATGAGAAGTTAGACACTAAGGAAGGAATTGGGGCAGTAGCTCACATCGGCCGCTCCGGACCCAAAATGGTGCTACTTTCATTTTGTACCCCGCCTTACGCAAAATATGGACATCGGAGCAACCGGTGTCCTTGTGTACAACAGCCAAACACTCCAGAAACACAGAAACAAGCCCAGCAACACAATAAATTATGATCTGCGGCAGAAGCTAAGCAACCTTGGTGTGCTTAGAGAAACAAGCCTCCAGACTTCAGCATCGCCTGCGGCAGACGGACGGAGGAGGGGGAATCAAAAGTGTCGCGCAAAGAAGTGGAAGTGCGGAAAGTGAGCAGGGACTAATGATAGGCTAACCCTAGCCGGCCTGCTCTTTCATTTATCCTGCTGGCAAATGTCTGCTCCCTGGATAATAAATTGGACTACATCATACTCCAACAAGCTACTTGGCGTGAGTATAGACACTGCTGTGTCTTTGTGTTTACTAAAACATGGCTGAGTGATGGAGTTCCATATGCAGCGATTCAGCTGGACAGGCTAGCTGTGTTTCATGCCGACAGAAATGCAGCTCTGGGCGGTAAGACCTGAGGCGGTTGTCTGTGTATTGACATGTTAAGGGAAGCTGCAACCAACGGCAATTTCATCAACTTGGAGGAGTACACGTCAACAGTGACCAGCTACATCAGCAAGTGCATTGATGACGTGACCATCTCCAAGACCATCACCACACGCTCCAAACAGAAGCCATGTATGGCCGCTAAGGTGCATGAGCTACTATAATCCAGAGATTCCGCCTTCAGAGCAGGGGACAAGAAGGCCTTAAAGATAGCGAGGGCCAAACTGTCCCGTGTCACCAGAGAGGTAAAGCACGCACACGCCAAAAGAATCTACGGCCACTTCCAGGACAGCGGAGACACTTGGCACATGTGGCAGAGCATCCAGGCAATCACGAACTACAAGACAACTTTACCTGTTGTTGTTCACCCTATCGGATCTTCCACAGGGACAGGGCCGTGCTGCTCGACGCCCCTCTAGTGCCAACTGCCTTGTTTGACGACTCCGCAAGTACAGACGTCGAGAGGTTCAGGAGGCCAAAAAGCAATCGGCAGCATTTCGGAGGTTTTCCCATAACACTCTGAAACTCAACCCAGCACCTCCAATTGGCAACTGCAGAAAGAAAGCATCGCGACACTCTCTCTCCCTGTAAGGGATCTGACTGTCATCCTCAATAAGAGGGCTTCGACCAAAAGGTCCTGACAGGACATGCTGGGGGGTGCCTGAAGGGGCACAGCTTTTCTTGGTGCTCGTCCCAATCTGGCCCCCTCAGGGACCTGGTTTGTTAACCTTGCCACAAAATGTGTTTCAGGGCATGGCCATCTCTCTTTCGAGGCCACTACAGCCGCTTTAGGGCGTTGCCCCTGCTCTAGGCATACCAGAGGTCAGTCTTGAGAGACACATTTGGAAATAGAAATTTATAAAGCCACAAGAATGTTAGTAAAGTCAGGTACTGATATAGGGGGAGGAGGTCCAGGGTGCAGTCAGTGTTCCAATTCTGTTTCCATCCCATGGAAACCATATATTCTTTATGCACAGGGGCATTGTCATGCTGGAACAGGTTGGTTCTCCTAGTTCAAATGAAGGTGAAATTTAATGCTACTGCATTCCAAAAACCACATATGGCTGGAAATGTCATGTGGCCCAATACTTTCATGATTCAATAAGTATTTTATTCAATCTGATTTATTTGCTTACATTAAATAATGAAACTACTGTAAATTCTTTTGGAGGGGACATCAGTAAACTTTCTTTCGGCTTTTCCCATCAGGGGTTGCCACAGCGGATAATACGTATTCATGATCCGCATGTTCAATTTGCCACGTTTTTACGCTGGATGCCCTTCCTAACGCAACCCTCCCCATTTATTCGGGCTTGGGACAGGCCCTAAGAGTGCACTGGCTTGTGCAACCCTAATGGCTGGGGTTGGTTCCCTGACCGGTAATCGAACCCGGGCATCAATGATTATAGCTAAAGTAAAGTTTTCTGGTACATTAAGGTATTTCATAGTGATTTTTAAATTTAAGTATCAATTTGTCACAAAAGGTTCACCTAAAATTGAATGAGAAGTTGAGGTACACAGCCGTCAGTTTTAAATGCTTGGTGAAATTGTTATTTTAAAATCAAATAAAAGATTATATAGGCTAAAACATAAAAAATGTAATGTAGACAATATATAAGTGGATTTTTCATACATTTTACATCTATATTGAAAACTAAAATATAATTCAAAATGAAACAGTATACTTACAAATGTTATGATTATAATTTTTTTTACTATTTTTTATGTACTGCAAGGATTGGGCATTACAAATACACCAGTGTACATTTTTTGTAAATTAATTAATTATTAATTATTAATACTATAATATAATCAAAATACTATTGTACTATATTATTATTATTATTATTATTATTATTATTATTATTATTATTATTATTATTATTATTAAATACATGTTTTATGATTAAAAGTTAAATAACATCACTTTAAATATATATGTGTATGCCAGCCCTGTGTAACAGTGTGAGACGTTATTACGAGACGATTATGGGTATTTGTCTGAGATGGGGGAGAAAAGCAGGGAGACAGGATACTGCAGAAGTCTGTCTTTAATTCCCATTTGATCTAATTTCTATCTATAGGGTAAGCTAGTCAGACAATAAGGGTGTCTCTTTTTAGATTTTTTTTTCCTTTGAGATTTTATACCAGACTGTCCTAATATCGAAATGAAATTAGATAAAGTAGGCTTTTAGTATGTTCTTATATCATTATTTTTACCCAGGTGAATCATGCAGGAGACAGTGGAAATAACTAAATCACCAACAATACTTATCCTATTCACATTTCCTGTTCACATATAAGAAACTTTAATGATGTATGGCCCTGCATGTTATATAACTGTCTGGTTTATGGTTTTTATTCTGCCTTTATCATGTGCAGAAATAAGTAAAAAAAATGGATTGTTAATAAACAAAAGCTTATGATTTGCACCCTCTAGAGTTATTTTTTCAGCAATATGCAAGTGTGACTTTACAGGAATCATTAGTGCACGACTTTCCATTGCTGTGTATATATATATATATATATATATATATATATATATATATATATATATATATATATATATATATACACATACTGTCATGTTTAATGCATGACCCACATTCATCATTCATGCTTGCCTGCACATGGATTTAGATGATTAAGGCTGATATTATTACAAAGAAGCCCTAGAATTGTGTTTTTTCTTGTTCTCTCTAATATTTTTTTAGCTGATAGTATTCTTAGACCCTGACCTATTCGTTGTAGCATGTTGATATTTTAGCATGTGGATGATGGAGACTACAAAGCAATTCTCTAAGCTTTGCATAATGATGTCTGTCAAATGCTGTAAATGTAAAAAAAAAAAACCCTGTAATCTTCAAAATGAGTATGCTGCTCAGTATGTTGCTTTCATTCATATTTTCAATTGCATGTTTGTGTTGTAATTCCAGTATATTACTCTTTGAATCTATGAGCAACATAATGACTATTTTCTATTTTTTTGCAGCTATTTTTAATACTTGGAACAATTGCTACTGTGCTGCTATATTGATCACAGTATTCTGGATTGAGGACATAGTGGCCAAGGATGCATTATTATTATAATTAGCAGTGGTCCATAACCAAAGAATAGATTTGTATGCAGTTAAGCAAGTGCAGTCCTGCAAGCTATGAAACCATTGATACCCATCCTTATCTACTATGGAGTGATTTTTTTTTTCCCACTGAATTTCTGGCCCATTTCCTATCTGCTACCTTCAAGATGTCAAGAATAGCAAATAATGAAATTGTGTATCAGTGGTAAGATGGAAAGAGATGATGGTATTGTATCATATAATGAATAATTTAGATGAATTAATATTGAAAGAGGTGAGGAGAAAAAACAATGCAAGCAGAGCCAAGTAGTTATGAGCAAAAGGCTTGGTCAGATATTTGACTTTACCTTGTAAAGGCATTACAACCTTCCAGCTACTCCAACAGAACTCATTTATCTCTGAACACTACAAATGTTTTTTTGTTTTTGTTTTTTATTCAAAGTGTAACCAGCACTATTTTATCAACTGTAAGTATAGGCAGATTTAACAAAAAATGTGTTGGGTTTCTGATTTTTGTTATCAGACATCTGATACATTTAAAAATGTCCTGTTGCTGAATCAGGTCTGTCTTCAGAAGACATGAACATATAAGAGACAAACACTCCTACATTTAAATTACAAATTTGATACACTGAATTCATTAAACCACCAGTAATATGACCAAAGATGTAAGAGTTTTTATTCTGTATTTGACAAAGTTTATTTTAAATGTGTATTTGTATTCAACATATTCAACTTGTTGGTGACATCTGACATAATTACAAGGTGGCAGTTAATAACTGGAGGTTATACCAGTTTTAACAAAAGCTGTTTAATTATGTAATTTTTCTTGGTAGTTGTCTCATGCAGAGAGAACAACATACTATATATGTATGTTACATTACCATAAATCATGTTAGGTACTGTAGCGACAGAACTTTGAATACACAAATATGACAAAACTGTGATTTCTTTTTTTATGCAAAACTGGGCTATAGCATCATACAAGTATTATGGATTGAAAATAATCTATATGTTTGTATATGCTTTTGAATACCCTATTCCACATTTAATACCCATATACTGTTTTAATAACCTCAACTCTTCTATGGAGTGTGCTTTTGGAGATTTGTGCTCATTCAGCCACAAGGGTGTTACTAAAGTTAGGTAGTAATGTACGTTGTGGGGGGCTGGGGTGCAGTTATTAATCCAATTCATCCAAAGATGTTTAGTAGTGTTGAGGTCAGAGCTCTATAGCAGGCCACTGAGCATTTTCCATTCCAACTTATGTAAACCAGGGAAGTGGTAACCTACTGGATAAAATGTTGGACTTCTGAATAGAGGGTCATGAGTTTAAATCCCAGCACCACCAAGCTACCACTACTGAGCCCTTGCGCAAGGCACTTAACCCTCAATTTCTCAGCTGTATAACTAAAATAACTGTAAGTTGCCCTGGATAAGGGCATATGCCATAAATGTAATTGTAAACCATACCTTCAAAAGGTACATTTTTACACATGGGCATTGCAATGCTAAACAGATTTGGGTCTTCTAGCTCAAGTGAAGGGAAAATTCAATAACCCACATACTGTATGGCTAGTAAAGTCAGCTGTCCCAATACTTTTGTCCATATAGTTACTGGCTAAAAATATGCAACTGTCATTCCAATGGTTAAAACTATTTAAATAACTGACATTATGTAAGAAAATACTTTTTTATTTATTATAAATAAATAACATTTTCAATTTATTTGTTAGGAGAAAATAACCACCTTGAAAATATCAAAAATTTCTTGCCATAAATTTAACACTAACACCTATGGTGGGTAATCAATTACAGGGTTAGATTAATACATTCTTTATAAAGTGTAGTTTTAATAAAAATAATTAAAATGAAAATAATAAATAGAAGAAAAAGAAAAAGAAGAAGAAGAGCAGAAACACGAGTGAGGATACTTCCTTTTAATTTGAAGAAATTAGGGAGTATATTTGATTAAAAAAGTACTAATAAAAACAACAACAACAATAAGAAGAAGAAGAAAAAGAAGAAGAAAAAGAAAAAAAAACAACAACTATTTAGGAGTGAGGATATAAACAAAATATTTAAAATATTATATATAATAAAGTATATATAATAGACAAGGTTAAATCCTAAATACCACTACTACTAATACTACTACTAATAACAATACAATTAAATAATAATACGTATTAAAGAATTGTGCTACTTCTTAAATTATATATCTAAAAGAAGTCTTGAAACAAATTAAAGTGTATATTTAATAAATAATTCCAATACTAAATACTACTACTACCACCACTACTATATAATAGTACTAATAATACACATTAAAGAGAATTTTTTCTAGACAAAAGTGAGAAGTATATTTGATAGATGAGATTAAATACTACTAAAAACAACTCCTACTAACACTACTACTACTACTCTACTACTGGTCTATTATTTATATATATATATATATATATATATATATATATATATATATATATATATATATATATATATATATATAAAATATAGGTTTGATGTTGTATGTTGCATTGCTGTAAGGCATGAGAGTCTCCGGCTTACGTCAGAAGGCGCTTTGCTCAGGGACAGTGACGTTCGCACTGATCTGTGACAGACACGCGGCTCGCGCGCCTCTCCACCAATCAGGGTTTGGCCACGCCCACCGCGGCGTGGATCGCCGGGGGGCGCGCGTAGGTTGCTGTCTCTCTCTCTCTCGCGTACTCCGTGTTATGAGCGCGGTGGTCGGGCTACGACACCCGGTCCGCCTGCGAGCTCCACGCCGAGCGCCATCCGACCCGTAAATAATAATAACAACAATAATAAAAAATTAAAAAACGCGCGTAAACATGACCGAGAGGTTCGTGGTCCTGCCGGTTTCTCCGTGCGCTGAGAGCGAGGAGCAGCAGCGGCTTAATCATCACGATAATAAGCAGGAGCTCTCACCTGGGTTTGGAGGTGAGAGAGATTTAGGCGAGCCAGAAGCTGTCCCTATCCTCCAGTACAGCAGAGAGCCGAACAAATACGGTGAGCTTGTCTTCATACACTTCATACATTCACTCAAATCTGGACAAATCTGCAGGTGAGGAATCACGCCGGCTTTACCGTTATCATCATGGATCTGAGCTCAGAGAGACAGCTCACACCTCTACTCCAAGCAGAGGATAAATAATAACTATGAGTTCCACATCATTTCCCATGCATTCATAAGCTTTACTCATTTGCTGCTTGGGTTTGTATTCATATTATTAAATCATTTTATGATCTTGCTAAGGGGCACAAAAACTTCCACAGATGAATTGGTGGATTACTTAATGCTGGATTGATTTTGCTGTTGGCAAACATTTGGTGGGTTTTCTTGGTTTTTTTTGTTGTTGACATTTTGCATCCGACATTTGAAGAGAAGAATATCATCCAAAGGCCACCAGGAGAGCTGAAGCTGGGCAAGCTGCTGCACGTCCTCCCTGCTTCCTCTATCATTTCTTAACATTAGAATACATTGGTGTGGGTTTTTGTCGGATTAGTATTAAACTGAAACGAGGAGGAAAGCGGTGTGTACATTTTTAAATCCGAAGCTTAAGTGGATAGGTGATTATGCAATTCTGGGAAATTGTGAAGTTCTGATAATAACCTAAAAGGCTCATTAACACTGAAATGAAATATTGGTTACCATCTTTAGGTATGTTCTGTCTAGACTGCATGATGGATATGTTGGAGTCTCTCTCTCTTTCTCTTTTTCTTTCTCTCTCTCTTTTCCTTTTTATTGCACATACTGTCTGTTAAAGTAACATCAGCCAGCAAGTGTAAGCTTATCTTATGATCTGTGGACCGATAGTCTTTAATTCAGCTTTTAGGCTTAGCTTAGTGTCCATTATTAATAATGATTCATCTAATCAAGTTGCTGGACTCTTAAAGTCCTCTTAAAGGACTTCCAAAGCTTTTAGTCTTGTGTGTTAGTGTCAGGGGTGGATTCTGTTACCGTTTTTTTTTTCTTCAAAGACAGTAAACTTCTTTGACCAGGGTTCGTTTGTGGATTATGTCAGTGCATTACAATGAATGTGATAAATCTTGATGGGTGAGCGTAATCTAAGCTTAATATCTGCTTCCGTGTAAGAAAAAAGGAGATGCTGTGACTGATGTGTTTTTTCCTTTTCAGGTGGTGGTAGAGTGCTCAGTATGGGGTTACCGTCTCACCACCTTTTCCGCCCTTTTCAGATATGTGGGGACTTTTACAGGGTAATTGTAATTTATCCTTTAGGTTTAAGCAATTAGACTATTGAAAATATCTGATGTTTCAGGAAAGGTAGTGTAATTCCAGACTAATGTTAATTTGATAATGCACTCATGAGGGAGGATGAAGTTTAAAGTAAAGCAAATGATGGAAAAAAAATGAGGGCGAACAATAAACTGGACGTGATGTTAAAATTAAATAATCGGAAATGGGTCAATAGCTTGAAATCTTACAGTAAATGATCTCATGAGGGCAGCTGCTTTTTGTGATTCAGGTAAACTTTCAGTTTTACCACAGAAAACCTTTTTTTGGGGGAAAATAAAATACACCCATGATCCATGAATTTTATATGTACTTTCGATTCATGGCATATGACGTGACTATTAGCTCAAAATAAATAGCAAACCTCAGGGGTGTTTTACTCCGTGTAATCACCTGATGTAACTGTCGCTGTCACATTTGTTCACAGCAAATTACCACCTAATTAATACTAATTATCAACTGGGAAAAGAACGAATATTCTGTATTTGTTTGGCTTGAAATCAATGCAAAAAGGTTGAACAAGCTAACATTTCAAGAGCTACAGCCCTGACCAGTTTCCACCATTTCTTTTTTTAGGCTTTGACACATGGCTATAAAAACAATTGCAGACATTCCTATGGACTACACCTCGAATGTGTTTTGCACATTGTACCATTATAATGTGTTTAAATTGAAGTCAATAACTACACTCGTATTCGTCATGCCCATCCTACTAAACTTGTTGTGAGAAACTTGGTGATAGATTTAAGCTCTGTTTTCACAAAACAACATGAACAAGGTGACCTTCAGAACCAGATTTGATTGAGAGCAACACAACGTCTCCAGGAGTAATTTGGGTTCTGTCGACAAAACGATTGACGTGCACGTCGGGTTTTTTTGTTGTTGTTATTGTTGTACCGAGCAGGTGCTTCAACATGTTGAGATAAAAGTCTCAAGTCAGATTTTTTTCAATGGGATGTTATATATGCAATTACCCACTATTGTATCAATACAGCTAAAAAAAATCATATCACATTGTTTTGTTTTTGTAGGATAAATTTGCAATTGTCTGTTGTTTTACTTACAATTATGTGTAGATAGGCTTAGTTTGTTAAGCAAACATGTTTGGAAAAGATAAGATTCCGTTTTGGGCATCAAATTAGGAAGGATTGTGAGGCTTTATGTAAGTGCAGTGATGGGGACCGATGGGTTGTTTTTGTGGTCCAATTTTTCAATGCTTTCAAATCTTTATTGAAATTGAACATCAGACATATTGTACATATGCAACCAGTGGAGCAATTACAGGTCAAAGCCATAATGCCACTATGAAATAAATAGTCGAAAAAATAATGGCCGAAAAAAGGGTTATATAAAAAATGTCTGTCTGCTAAATTCTACAAATGATTGGGTAAGACACTTGTACACCACAGTGTTTTTACCAAGCCATTATATCCAAATGGAGGACATTTAAAACAGCAGTTAGTGTTACCAGGAGAGCAGCAACTCTTCCAGGGACTCACAAAAAATCCCATAAGAATTGCAGGCTATTTCAGCCTCAGCCAGTCACAGTTTTCCTCAGTACTGTTCTATAGGGGTGTAGCGGTACACAAAGTTCACGGTTCAGCACGTACTTTGGTTTTTAAGTCGCGGTTCGGTTCTTTTTGGGTACAGTTAGAGGGAAGAAATGGCAAACATAAAACTGCTTGTGGTTTTTTTTATTAACGCAGTTTATCATTATTAACATTTGTGATTGTCAACAATTGAACAGTTTACATGTTTAAAACAATTTTAAATAAAATGCCAAAAATGTTAAAAATTATATATATATATATATGATATATATAAGTATATATCAAATTAATGCAATACATTTTTTATTATATTGATTAAATTGAGTAATCAATTAAATCTTTATTTTATAAAATTAAATTAAATAAATGGAAAATGAAATTAAATAGTTTAAATTTGTTAGACCCCATTGTGTGTGTGTGTGTGTGTGTGTGTGTGTGTGTGTGTGTGTGTGTGTGTGTTTTATATTTAACATTACATTTTCTAAAGATCTACTTAACTGTTCTACTTACACTATATTGCCAAAATTATTGGGTCACCTGATCTTTCCTGCTATATGTGGTTATTTTCCAAACTGTTACCACAAAGCTGGAGGCACTCAGTTGTACTGAGTGTATAATACAATTTTGCATTACTTGAACTTGGAAACTCAAACCTGTTCCAGCATGGCAATGCCCCTGTGCACAAAGTGAGCTCCATAAAGATCTGGTTGATGGTACATGCTTTGGAGTGGAAGATCTTGAGTGGCCTGCTATAGAGCTCTGATCTCATCCCTACTGAACACCTTTGGGATGAATGTGAACGCTGACTGCACCTCCTCACCTACATCACTTTCGTAACACCCTTGTGGCTGATGAACACAAATATCCATAAGCACACTCCAAAATCTAGTAAAACATCTTCCCAGAAGAGTGGAGGTTATTATAAGTGCTAATTGGGACTAAATGTGGAATGCAATGCTTAAAAATCACATACCAAACTTATGACCAGGTGACCCAATACTTTTGGCAGTATAGTGTATTTCAACATACTTTAACAAATGTCTTTATTGCTTCCATCCTTGTGTTCCTCGATATGTGGAAGTTATGGATTCTTTAGTGTTTTCATGCATACGCAAAATAAATCTTATTTCCGGTACAGAGTGAGTAGCCACACACTGCGCTAACTCTAGTTTCTTTTTTATACCTCTGCCATTGTTTTTATATGTTTTCAACTTTAACAATAATAATATGTGTAAACATGTGCACCGGACCGAAAAATCCTGGTACGAATATGTGTACCGTTACACCACTACTGTTCTATATATGGACCTGATGTATACCTCTCAAACTGGCAAAGAATCTGTGGAACACAGAAACAAATATTTGCCCAACAGCCTTTTATTACTTAAATGTTCATGCATGCTTTCTGGATATCCTCAAGTACAGGTCTACTTTTAGCTCACCAGAGTTATTGATCAGAACAATACAGTAGATGTGTGAATGAAGCTAAATAATTATTATTGGCATTGAGTAATATTTAGTACCCAAGAACGAAATCTCTCCATAAATGGAGCTGTATGGCCATTTCACACAGGGTGGTTTGATTTGGTTTTGGTGGTTTAGGGGGGCAGGGATTTATACAGTCACAGGATGAAGCACTGAAGCTCATTATTCCAGGTCAATAGATCTCTACCCTCTTCCTGGAGTATACCTTCTGTGCATAAATCAATAGTTTAAACAGAAAAAGACATGCACACACACCCACACACAATTTGTCTTAATATTCTTATAAGGACCTTCTACTGACTAATTATTTAACCGACCCATTAATGCTGTTCTTACATCTATATACTTACACAAACGCAGATTCAGAAATGGTTTGTTATTTGTCTAATTATGACCCCCAATTAAAGTTCTCTTTTATTTGTGCTTGGACAGTCGCCTTCATGAAGCAAAACAAAGCCCGATCTTGTAGAGTACCCTTGGAAAGGGGTTGATGGTAGTGGTTTCCGTGGAGCTGATGCCCTTCTGTGAAGCTTGAATGGAGATGGGGGTTGTGGATATCAGGTGGCGTCTCCCATCTTTAGTCTCTTTTGGTCCGGACACGAGAAACAGCTGACTCATTTGTTCGTGTTCATAACAGGGTCATGCCATATCTAGTATGGATGAATAATTTTTATTAATCTACATTTTGCTCAATGGCTATTGGTGGATAGAGTTTTTAGTGTCTCTGGCGCAGTAGATTACAAACAAGTTTTCGAATCTAATGCTGATTAGCTTCTAATGAAAAGATTCACTTGGTTGATGTGAATCTCATTTGGATTTATAGATTTATAAATGGGCTTAGTGAAGGTAAAGAATGATTTTTATTTAAAATGAGAAAGTGAACTGCTTTCTTTTGGGATTATTTTGTCCAGTGTCTTGCAACCTTCCTTAGCAGGACTATGGTTTGTGAAGTTCAAATAAAAACTCCTGGAATGAAAGATGTGTTTGTTGCTTAATGAATAAACAAAAGCCTACATGCTTGCTATCGATGTACTATTAGATGCAGTGACTCGTGAATCAGTAACTCGTGCTTTGACACGAGATAACATTGTCACCGTGGTGCTGCTGTCTGTAGGGACTGCTATTGCCTGCACTGAGAGAAGTGTTTCCTTCACTGCTTGAACCGTCTGGTTTTTTTTCATCATTTAGGCTGATGATCTTGTTTATTGGCCACAATGAATAGATTTACGATGATGCAGATTGTAATAGGCTCTCAGGGGTTATAAAAGCTGCAGCAGTGATGCGGAGGAAAATCTGTTTGACGCTTTGAGAAAATCAATTTTTCATGAAAAAATTGCCGCATATTGTTCTTTTTTTTTTTATTTTATATTGTTTATACAGCTTGTTTTTTTTACACACGTGTTAGTATTTTTTTTTAGGTTGACGGTAAAAGACAGTGTTTGAATCTTGCACAGCATGATTCGTTTTTCAAAATTCAAAGCTAAACTGAGCTCCGCTTTTCTGTCCATATCATATTTTAGGTCGCGGTGTCGAGTTGCTGCCTGCATTTTGCAGAGCTGTGCATATCGACTGACCTTCCGTCTTGTGTGCATATGTGGGTGTGTATGTGGGTGTGCTTAAGTTGGTGTGGGTGTGTGTATGGATTGGGTAGGTGTGTGTGTGTATGTGTGTACATGTGTATGTATATCCAAGCTTATAACAGATTGAGTTGTAGATCTCAGTACAACTCGTTTAATAACCGTACTATCGGGGATTTTAATAAGAAACTGACCTCTGACTTAAGATATATTATTGTAATATAGTCCGGTTGTATAATTAATCATATATTTATAGTTTTTTTTGTGTGTCCTCTCCTCAGTTACTTGAGAAAATAACTAACTGCTCTGGTTCCTGTTGAGCATTTAAATATTTTAGCCATTGCTGTGCAAATCTAAAATAGATACATTGCATTTTATATTTGCTACCAGTGTTGTGCTGGTTACTAAAAAAATAGTAACTAGTTATAGTTACTTGTTACTTCATTCAAAAATGTAACTTAATTATTTTGTTGATTACTTATATCAAAAAGTAATGCGTTACTGTTTAACTTTTTAGTTACTTTTTTAAAGAACCTTCTTTAATGTTCCCATTAATGCCCTTTTATGCATTATGGTCTACACAAACACAAAACTGACTTAAACATAAAGTCATTTTTAAACACTATTTTATTAAAGTCAGAGCAGCACAAACTGAATATATCACAAGGATTTCTGAAATAAATAACAAAACAAGCTGAATAATATATTCACAATCAAAAACTAAAGTGGCTTCTGCATCATAAAAGCTGTTGTGTTGAGCCCTTAAAAATGTTCCTTTCACAGCTTAAGTATGAAAACTATAAACAATGTACAACATAACACCGGGTTAGCTTTTAGCTTCTAGCTTCGTCGAGGCATGGAGTTTCTGGAGGTGCTGCTATCGCAGTAGATACGACCTTCGAACCAGAAACACACAGCTTACATTTGACTAAAAAGTTTTTTTTTTTTATGCTCAACTAAAGTGAAATAATGAGCATATTTTCACTTTGAGAAACTCGTCTTGCTCTCGCCTCGACTCGCCATTACTGCCGCACAGACCTGATTAAACGGAGACACGCCCACAGCGCGTCTTCTTCGTGTATACAGTGGTTCATCCACCAATCCTACAATGCGTCTCTTCTGTAAACAGGTTAGACTGTGGTCTACACTTCAGCCGAAATTCATTCATTTAAAAAAGTAGCGGGTTGCGCACCATACGGTAACGGTAACGAAGTTACTTTATTTAAAAAAGTAACGCGTTACAGTATTAGTTACTGTAAAAAGTAACGTTGTTACTAGTAACGCGTTACTGCCCAACACTGTTTGCTACTTTTAGCAGACGCCAGAGCGACATACAAAAGTGCTGTGAGTCTCTATCAATGAATAAATCAACACTGGTACTGCTAGATTACAACTTAAGATAAATCAGCCTACAACTCTGTTGAGAGGTTTTTATTTGTTTTATTTATTTATTTTTAACAAAGCAAATTTTGAAAGTGTTAGTTTAAGTGTTTCAGAAAAAGGAAGGTCTTCAGTTCGCTTAAAGATGGGAATTTGTAGCACTTCAGACATCTAGGGGAAGCCTCGGTGCCAGAACAGAAAAGAGCCTCAAAGTATACTTACCTCTCCTCCTGAGAGAAGGTGGTACCAGTCGCGCAGTGCTGGAGGATCTCAGACAGCATGGTGCAGTGCGAGGTGTGATGAGGTCTCTGAGCAAAAGAGGGTGCTGTTCCATTTTTTTTGCCTTGTAGGCAAGCATCAGTGTTTTGAATCTGATACGTGCAGCTAATGGAAGCCAGTGGAGGGAGCGCAGCAGTGGGGTGGTGTGGGAGAACTTGGGCAGGTTGAAGTCACGCAGCTGCGTTTTGGATCATTTGCAGTGGATGCAGCCTTAAAATGACAATTGACTGAACATGCGCCTAGGCAGACTGTGTGGACAGAAATGGTAGAATCCTTTGGTTGTTGTAGAGCGGAAATCGGCAAGAACGAGCCACATTAGCAACATGTGCTGAGTTATCCCAAGGTTTAGAGTAGTGGCTCAAGGGGAAAGCGAAGAGTTATGAAGAGTTATTCGGAGACCTTGATGTTCCAGAGATTCAGAAAAAAAGGAGAGAAGTGATACTGGTCTGTAGTTGTTGATGTCTGATAGATCCAGAGCAGTGAGCACTTGCTTGAAGGTAGTTGGCACATGGCCAGATGTTAAGGACCTATTGATGATTGTGGAGATGAATGGCAGGAGGTCTTGTGAGTTGAAGTGTCCTTCATGAATTGGTAATTGGATCCAGAGGGCAGGTAGTGGGATTGCAAGATTTGATGACAGTATCTCATCTTCTAGTATGGTCGAGAAGCTTGACAATGAAGGAGTAGGGGATTCCTGGCTGTGTAGTCTAAACATTGTTGGGGAGGAAGTGAGGGTCTGGCAGATTTCCTTAATCTTTCTATCATAGAAGGAGCCAACGTCTTCAGCAGCTAGGGAGGATGGAGCAGGGGGGTTGAGTAGTGAAAAGATGTTGTGGAGCTTACGAGGCCTTTTCCTTTAGCAGAAGTCACATCCGAAGAAAATTTGGTCAGGATTGCACAGTAAGATGCGAAGTCTGCGTCAAGTTGCAATTTTTTTCCACTTCCTCTCTGCTGATTTGAGTTCTCACCAATTGCAAAACTTCTGATAGCAAGGGGGTGGGACAAGAAGTGTTCTTTGGTTTAGTGGTTGGGGGCAGAGGAGGTCTATGGTTAATGAGAGGAAAGTGTCACTGGAAAAGTCCAGGGGTAGAGAGAAAAAGGAGTCAGGGTCGGCAAGATGACTGAAGTTTGTCAGATGGGAGGTCGAAGTCACCAAGAACTGCCAGAGGGGTGCTGTCAGAAGAGAAAGAACTGAGGAGTGCATCCATCTCTTTTAGGATGTCTCCAATGGGACCAGGAGGGCGGTAGATGACAATGATTAAGAGGTTGATTGGAGAGGTAACTGAAACTGCATAGAAATCAAAAGAAAACATGGTCAGATGAGACAAAGATAGAGGTGTGAAACACCATCTCCGTGACAACAGTAAACCCGTACCACCACCTCTACCGGTTTCTCTTGGCGAGTAAGAGAAAGCATATGCAGAAGACAGAGCTGCTGGTGTAGCTGTGTTCCATGGGGATATCCGGGTCTCATTGAGTGCCAGAAAGTCGAAGGCATAGAGGGAAGCTAAGGCTGTGATAAAGTGAGCTTTCCTTATAGTGGACTGGCAATTCCAGAGCCCACCTACCACCACTGTTTAAGATTGAGACAACAGAGGAGGGTAGATGAGGTTAATGGTAATGTAACCTCTGTTCTGTGGATGAGAATCTGTGTCTGTACCCTTGATTAATCACCTGAGAGAACTAATAAGCGTCGCCCAACACTCTAGAATCAACTGAGTTAAGTAGATATACCAAAGTCAGAATCCTACCTTACCAGAAGAGAATAGATTCAAGATGGAGCTAAAGCACACTAAAGATTTGGCTGGTTACACTTTCAATATAAATTAGTAAGCCCTGCCCACAATTCACACTTCAAGTGAGACTGAAACATTAGATATAGTAGGTACAGTGGTCTGATACAGTAGATATTAAAACATATACACACCCCTGTTAAAATAGTAGGTTTTTGTGATATTGAAAAATCAATATAACGACGTTCCCCACTTTACGAACATTCACTTTCCGAACTTTCGCGCATACGAACATTTCCTTAAAGTGATAAAAAATGCAAGGCGGAGGAGAGCTGCCCCTAGCTAGTCGTCGACTGTAACGAGTCTACATGATGCGCACTAGACTCGGGCAAATGCGTTTTGTAAATATTTTTTATTTTTTATTATACATTTTTATAATTTTATTACTTCATAAAAAAAAAAAGTGTATACAGTATTTCGATTTGTTTTAGTATATTTTATTGTGTATTCGATAGTATTAATAGCTCTTACATCATTAGGAGATATGCATAGTCAATAACTAACACAGCCTGTGGATGTCTCTTCAGACTTAATGTGCATTCGCAATGTTTGAAAGTGAACTAAAAAAAAACAATCAAAAGCATGCAATAGAATATAGGGGAAAAAACATTTGCAATAAGAAGGATTTTATGGAAAAATAATACATTTCACTTATAATTTCACAAATGCCTGCCGTTTTAACCAGTGTGGCTTTTATATCCATTGTATATAAATAGATAAAGATGATATAAAGTTGAAGCCTGCCTGTTCTTGTTGGTTGAGTAGCAGGAGAATGGTATAGAGTTACTAAAAAAAAGAAAGAATAAAAAGAATTCTCTTTGCAAACTAATAACCAAGCTCTGTCTGTGAATTCACAGAATTTCTTTATCACTGCTGCCAGTTTAATAACAGACGTGTGAGTCATCAGTCTGCTGTAGATAATTCTACAGTATTAAATCTCAGATGTGAACTCTACTCAGCTGTCTCTTTCAATTATTGGTGTTAAGCTGCAAGCTTTAAAGGCTGATGTGTCTGTGGTTTTAGGTGACTTCCCCTGACACTCCCTCCACTCATGCCTCAGGAAGCCTCTACAAGTCACCAGGGTTGCCTGTGGCATGTTGGGCACAACTCTCTCATTGCATAAGAGAGAAAAATAAAGCATCACCTGATCCCGTCTTGTCAAGCCGACAGCTGAGAGAGACACAACATGCTCTTTGACATTCAAGATGGTGTGCGAGTATACGTGTGTCCACTGTCTGCATTCAGGTGGCCACAATTCCTGTCGCTTCTTTCTATGTTTAGAAGTTATTACAGTATTTATTTTTCAGATGCATCATGCAGATCGATGTTTTGTATACAGATGACTTTTATTTATGTTATTTTGGGGCGTCTTTTTACAGTCTGATCCTCTTCTGTCTTCTTCTTTTGTATATATTTGGCATGTGTGTGTGTGTGTGTGTGTGTGTGTGTGTATATATATACATACACACACAGTACAGACCAAAAGTTTGGACACACCTTCTCATTCAAAGAGTTTTCTTTACTTCCCATAGAATGTGTACAAAATCACATAATTTGCCTTTTAAATCCCCAGAAAACTGTAATGTGTATAACAAAAATGCACAATAAACCCAGGGTCATTTTTTGAGCGTAATATTGATGCTTCTTCTTCAGATGATGTCTGTTTGCTGTGGCTGCGGTGACATGAGACTTGTTGAATTGTTTTCATTGGGTTTCTTACTTTAGTAATAACATTCATCCTCAATGGATGAGGTACTTGTCTGTTATCCTGTGTCTGAATAATATTAATGGTTTCTATAGGTGTGACGTCATAATAGTTGTATTAAGTGATGGATTGATTCAGGTGGGACACACTGAAGGCCTAGGTGTAAAATTCAGACTGGGGCAAAAGTTCATCTTCCTTCATGACAACAACCGTAAGCGCACAGACAAAGCAACATTGGAGTGGCTTGGAGACAACACTGTGAATGTTTTACAGTGGCCAGAGCCCTGACTTGAACCCTATTGAACATCCCCAGAGAGACCTGAAAGTGGCTGTCCACCAACGGTCTCCATCCAGCTTGACCCTGCGTTGCGCCAAACCCAAAATGATTTGAGGCTGTAATTGCTGCCAAATTTGCTTCAACTAAGTACTGAGTAAACATAGAGAACATAGTAACCTCTCTCTCTCTCGGTCGGGATAAACATGCTCCTGAGGTTCCAGTAACCACTGTTCCCGCCCTTCTTCCCTCCGTGGATCTTCCCACTTCGTTCAGGCCTGCCTCTGAATAGTGTCCTCTTCGTTAGGAGGCCACTCTGTGCAGCTTGGGACGGTTTCTCATCAGCGCTTTGGGTGGTTCCACGAAATTCCGGAGTAAGAACAGGAGCTTTGAAGATGGATTTGGACTGTAGTTAATGTCAACAGTCTGCTACACTGACTCAGGACTACAGTTTGCTTCTGATCACCATCACTGTACCCCGCAACATCGTATATCTGGACATTCGGTGCAACCCAGACGAGTCTGGTTCCTCTCAAGGTTTCTTCCTTACGCCATCTCGGGGAGTTTTTCCTTGCCACAGTCGCCACCAGCTCCCTCATCAGGGACAAACTTACTTATAAAGAACATATTCATTTTTTTATCACCACATTATGTGTGTAAAGCTGCTTTGAGACAATGTTGTTTAAATTTTGGCGTCTTTCAAACATTTGTACGCAGATATACAAATCCAGTGGCTAAATAGATGCACAAATGAACTCCCAGGGATGAACAAACTTTAAACAAACTGTGTGTAAATCCATAATTAGGAAGTTAGAGTAGGATTGGCATACAAAGAACAGAGGTTCTGCAGGTACCCAGGTCCAGCCTCTTGAATTTTCTTTAATCAGATGGATCACTATCTAAAAAATTATTCCTGGAGAAGCAGGCGTGGGAAAAAACGCCAAGATGGCCACCGACCGAAAGCGTGCCGCGAAACCGAAAGGTCCTGACAGAAGGAGGATTTTTCAGAAACATTGAAAGCATCTCAAGACAACAGACAGAAAGCATGGTCACATTCAAACATGGTCACAGCTGGAGTGATGGTCTAAACCTAACTTGAAAGCTGTTAAGTCTTCAAGTGAACATTTTAGAGTGACCATAACAAAGTAAAAGCATGTCTGAGTTACACCAGAAGGAGTAAGAAAAAAAATTGGAAATTATGGAAAATTTTGATACTAAAATGCTGCTTTTAAATTTAAACCTTAAATAAATCTGTCTCTTAGCTATTATTTTGAAATGACTGGTTATGGAAATAAAATGAATACCCAATTGACTTAACACCGGAAGTGTGTGTTAATGTCAAATGTGTGGATTTGTGGCAAATGTTTAGTTTTGGTATGTATAAACTATTGACCTTGACTGTACAAAATATTAAGGAATACAATCCTTAATACATTAAGGATAGTATTAGATTGTATACACTTGATGCCATGGAATAATCAGCGGAAATGATCTTTAAAAATGAATAAAGCATAAAAATGCAAGGCAGAATAGACATTTTTATATCTGAATGTCCTCTAGTGTGGTTCAGGTCTTGTGTATTTGCATGAGCTAAATTCGGCCATTTAGATATAAACTAAATGCACTAAATATAACAAACATTTGTAATTCTGAATCATTAGAGATTTCAGCACTTGTCTGTGCTCTGTGTACCTCAGTGTGGTTAAGTGGACAGGTGCCAGACAACAGAACATCCTCTTTCGTTTTTTACCCGAACACCAAAACAGAACGAGTCTAGCAGGATGCAATCAAAGTGTATTGGGGAAGATGATCCTCAAATCTCATTTCAGCATCGTTGCCTGTCGATGTAATACGTTCACTTAGCCTGGTTGGGCATGTGTTTGACTTCAGTACCTCATAACCTTATCCCTGGCCGGATTACATGTGACTCAGTGATTCCTGGTCTTTTCTTATAGCTCACGCATAAAATGAGCCCCGGAAAATCAGCCTTACATGTTTACCAAAAAGGAATAAAAAAGGGCTTTTGTCTGTTGACTTGTAAACAACTGGGAATTCAAGGTAGGCTGTGTGGATGAGAGGTTGCCAGGAAAATTACCTTATAAATTTTCCTTGGATATCACACGCCTTCCCCACATTTTTTCCATAATATTTGAATGTACACAGTAGTTGAAGGGTGTGTCCAGGTTTGCATAATGCCTAAGGTTTAAAATGCTGAAGATTGTGTTATAAAACTTGAGCAAATTTTAATCTCGTTAAGGTAGGAAGTCATTCAGTTCGCGTTAAAAAAAAATCATGTGGAATTTTCCAGTTATAGCGGGAAAGGAAAATGTCTTGCTTTTGCGGAGGATCACCAGCAGGTGGTGCTACAGTCACAAACACGTTTTTTCCAATGAAATTATTTATTACTTATCACTCTAGTTCACAGAGGTTGTGTGAGATGGCAGGATAGACATTTACTGTTTTATGTACCTTTTTAAAAAGAAAAGAAATCCATAAACTCACATTACAATTTCATAATAAATGTATACTCCAGCGATTCACTGACAGAATGCATTAGGTTTGAGTTAATATTACTAACTGGTGGACTTGGTTTAATGTCACTAAGGCTTCGGTTCATGTTAAAAATAAAAAAAGTTTAATTCATTTCCAGTAAAACAAGTTTTCATTTGCCTGGCGATGCTTTACAGATTCCAGTTTGATTTTGCTGCCTTAAATAGAAGCAGTTGCTAAACTGATATATATATACTCAAACAGTCTACAACTAAACACAACATCCATTATTGTCATTTGTGCTTTGTTTCTATAGAAGCACACTCGTAAATTTACTCCTTTTTTTCCAAAGGTAGTTTAAACCCCACTGTCATCTCCTGTTTGCTCTCCCAGTTAGAACGAATCAAACAGCAAACAATTCCAAAGCTGGGATTTTTAATCTTAGGCTCTGTTTGATTTGGTATCATGAAAAACCCCTCGTCATATCTTTAAACACATCACTAAATGCTCTATAGTGCTGTGAGCTGAAATGAAACGAATGTTCCAGATGAATGTTACCGTGCCTGTTTTGATGATTCACATGATCACTTGTATCATCTGCAGCTCAAGCTAAGCTAATCCACTCTGCTTTGTATTGAAGGTTTTAGCTAATACAAACATCAGTGTAACTTCAAATTCTAATTATGTATGGCATATGGTGAAATGCTTTTTTACTGTCCGACTTGTAAACATGGAAGATAATACAATATGCACACACATATATATATATATATATATATATATATATATATATATATATATATATATATATATATATATATATAAATGAGTCAAATAATGTAAAAATAAATAAAGTATATTGAAATATATTCTGACTATAGAGGATAAAAAATATAATACAGTGGTCCCCCGGAAATTTGGACGCACCCCCACAGCCCCTATGGTACCTCCGTGAATTTATCTAGACATTGTCACTTTATAAATGTGATAGTGTACAGTATTTGACCAAATACATAGTTTAAAATCTTATTCCTTATGTTCCTGAACATTTCAGTCCCGCTGCAGATTCCCGTGAATATTAAGATAATCCTCAAGTTGCTGTTAGTTACGTATGAAGTTAGAACCCGCAAATTTTCCTAAGTGTGACTTCCGAACTGCGAATTATTGGTGCTTGGCTGTGTGTGTGTGTGTGTGTGTGTGTGTGTGTGTGTGTAGGTTTGTATGTATGTGTGTATGTATATATACAAGGGCTGGATGGATATGTATGACAGATATAGACAGAAATACAAATTAAAGTGGCCCAGTATGATTGTGATTGTCATTAAATTGTCCATGTGCTAGTTAAAAAAAAAATGTAAAAGTGTAATAGTTTAAAGTCATAAGGTATAAAGTGATGCTGTGCTAATCCAGTCCAAAGTTAGAGCGGCTAGGTCCAGTGCAAATAATAGTGAATGATTGTAAATAATGGTTGTGCAGCGACAGAAGTGAGACAGAGAGAGAAGTCCAGGTGCTAGTTGCTGGGTGTTTCCTGCTTTAAACTCCAAATGGCCTGCAGGAAGAAGCTCCTCCTCACTTTGTGTTTGCTTTTATGAAGCGGAAGCGCTTCCCTGAACGTAATGGAGGAAAGAGTTCGTTGTTGGAATGGCTGAGGTTCTCCACAACTTCCTCGCCCAGCCTGCTGTGTGTAGATGTCCTGCGGGTCAGGGAGCTTGGTGCGGATGGTTCATTCAGCTGAACGCATCCCTCTATGGAGGGCTCGCCTGTCCTGCATGGTGCTGTTGCCGAAACCGGGAAGTGATGCTACCGTTCAGGACGCTCTAAATGGTGCAGGTCTTTAGCACCTAAAAAGGGTAGTTTAAAGTCCCTTAGGCGTCTCAGATGGTACAGAAGCTGCCGGGCCTTCTTCACCAGGGTGTTGATGTGACAGGACCAAGACAGGTCCTGTGTGAGGTGAACATCTAGGTACCGGAGACTGTCCACTGGTGTCCCGTTGATGTTTAGCGGTTGGTATGACCGCTCCTGCTTCTTGCTGAAGTCTACTATCAACTCCTTTGCTTTGCTAACATTCAGGAGAAGATTGTTCTCCTGGCACAATCTCTCCAGGTTTTTATTCTAATGTAGGTAGGCCGTCTCATCTTTGTTGGAGATCAGTTCCACCACAACAGTGTCGTCAGCAAATTTGATGATGGTGGTGGAGTTTCAAATGGCCACACAGTTATGTGAGTACAGCAGGGGGCTCAGAACACAACCCTGAGGCACTCCATTGCTGAGGGTGAGGGTAGATAAGGTGTGTTTGCCCACCCGTACGGCTTGTGGTCTGTCTGTCAGGAAGTTGGAGATCCATTAACAGCGACAGGCCCAGGACCTCCAACTTGGAGGTGAGTGTGGAGGGAATTATGTGTGTTAAACACTGAACTGTAGTCCACAAACAGCATTTTCACAGTATTCCCTTTTCTGCAGTCCAGGTGGCTCATCATTGAGTGGAGAAGATAAGCAATGGCGTAATCTGTAGAGCGGTTCAGGAGGTACGTGAACTGTAGTGGATCCAGTGTGTCCGATAATGAAGCTGTGATGAAGTCTCGGACCAGTCTTTTGAAGCACTTCATCACTGCTGAGGTCAGGGCTACAGTGCGGTAGTCGTTGAGGCAGGCGGGCTGGGGTTTCTTCGGGACAGAAACAATAGTGGACTGTTTGTAGCATGAGGGGACAACCGACTGTTTCAGGGAGAGGTTGAATATCTCAGTGAACACCGGTGCTAGTTGGTCAGCGCAGGCTTTCAGAACCCGACCTGTGAAGCCATCTGGTCCTGTTGTCTTCCTAGTATTCTTCAAGAGGGTATCAAAATGTTCTTAAAATGTTGTAATTGTAGCAAAATAATTGCAGTAGGGAAATCTTTGCCCGTACTGTGCTAGGAGGTTCATGGGTGTGGTTTGAAAGAGTTGGTTTGAAAGAGGCAGATGTAGAGGACAGGGTGGGTATCGAGACGGATGATCCGCTGTGGCAACCCCTAATGGGAGAAGCCGAAAGAAGAAGACTGTGCTATTACAGATGTCGATTCTCGTCACACTCATAAGATTAAGGAGTGTTAGGCTTGTCGAAATCAGGTTGATGCAATATATGCTTCATAGCATAACATTATTTCTTGTTATCTTTTACATCCTGCTGGAGCACTTTAGATAATAGTCACAAAAGGAAGTTATACCCAGATGTAGTGCATTGAGAAGTTATACATTATACCTGATAAATGGCAGAAAAACCTGATAAATGGCATTTGTAAAATAATAAGAACCGTTATATTTGATATATATATATTGCTTCATATTTTACAGTGGAAAAAATGGAACCTCAAGGGGAATCAACAGCAATATGTCAAACATTTCATAGTAATTTGCTCAGGAACTGCCCAGTCACTTTTGTGTTCTGCCTTTAAAGACGACGTCTCAGTCTCTTTACTCACAATCTATGGAGACTTTAATACTTTGCTGTGCACAAGCTTCAAAATCTTGGGTTCTGACAATTATTTCGAAAAGAGTATGATGAACGGATACCACACGAGCTTCAAAATTTCAAATCACGCTACGTCACTGACTTCACTCATGATTTGTGGTTTTGTGGACATGCTGTAGCTCTGTGTACACTACACAATCTATTGCAAATGAAGTTTCCACAATACATTTGGTGAGATTCGTAGATAAGCATGCCCGGTTTCGTAAGAGGACCTTTTTCATGAAAAATATATATATATATATATATACATATGTATATATATATACATATGTATATATATATATATATATATATATATATATATATATATATATATATATATATATATATATATATATATATATATATATACACACACAGTGGAACCCGGTTATGTCAATGTCCTAGGGGGTCGCCAAAAAGCATCAAGATAACCGATGATCGAGATAAACGAAAATCAAAATGGCGGCAATATATTACCGTGCTTGAAATTTCTTTATGTACATGATGTGCGTTAATAAATGAGAATGTGCATGCACATGTTTTTGAAGGGTTTTTTACACAACAGCGTTGCCGCGATTTGTTTGATGAAGGCATGCTATAAAAATACATACAGTACATGTTTATCTGTCATGAATCCACCTGCCACGCCCCCTTCGGGCCCCCTTCAGCGTGGCAGGTGCTTTCTCGGCCGCTTTCTCTGAAGCTCCCGGCTTCAATCGCGCACATATGGTGCTCGTTTATCATCATCACCAGGTCCTATTTAAACTTCCACACTCTCACTGTCCGTTATTGTTGGTATATGTTGGTTCACGGCGGTCGTTGTTATCGCTCATGTGTATCCCGGTACGTGCCTTCCCACCGGCACTCTCTCAACGGCTGCGCTTTTCTTCCCAAAGCGCATCGCGGATTCCCCCCAATCCTGCCGGTGTTCATTCTATGCTTTTGCTGCTCATCCCATGTTCCGCGCCGCCAAGCGTGGCTTTCGCCTCCCGTTCATCGCATAACATTTAACAATCTAACTAACAGCAGAGATTCACCAGTATACAATACAACACCTGTAGCATCTGTAAGGATTGATTTTTCCGCCACTTCCTCGAGTTCTTCTGCGGCTGCACCGAGATAACCGACGTTAAATGGCAAATGTTCCCCCCCTTGTGCTTGAGATATCAGGGTTCGGTGACATAAAAGAATTGACATAACCGATAAAAAATGCTTAGAAAAAGCAAAATAAAAAAGAAAAATAAATAGTGGCATACGAGGATCGTCTGTTTCGCAAAAGGAATCGGCAGTGTAATGTCATTTTTTTTTTTTTTGTGCTTTGCCAAATGATTTCTAATATCATACAATATAATAGGCCACGTCATATCTTTTTTGGCTGTTAAGGTACCAGTAATACAACACATCGTGTATTGTGAATCCAACATTAGCAGGTATGACAAACAAATCCAGTGTACGAGAACCTTATTGAATTCAGATAAAGAATAGGATTCAGTGGGGGATGCTGTGTCCGTCTTACCCTGTCTGTCATTAACAGCTGACTTTCTATGCACTTACTCTGTCCACTTGAGTGCTCAGCAGTGATGTTTGCCGGGGGCATTAGTTGTTAGGATACAAAGTAAATGAGAGCTGTGCCAGCATAACAAATGCTGCTCTAGTAGCATGACACAGTCAATAAAGCAAAGGTTAAGAATTAAAACCAAAACAAAACACACGTGTACTTACTTGCCTTGGTGTACCAAGGTTCGTAGGAAATGCTCAAGTGCCTGAAGGCTGGTGGTATACTGAAACTCAGCAATTCTTTTAAAGCCCAGTCAGGAATAATGGCTATGTGAATGGATTATATGGAATTGTTTCAAAATTGTTAAAATGGTCCTGCAGTTCAAAGATGGCGCATTGGAAGGCCTATCTGTGCACATCTCTTATATTTCCTATTGGATCAATACTCTGGGAATAGCCCTGTTAAATCGCAGGAGCCGGAATGCAGGATAGTGATACTGTTGTTTCTGACTTTGAAACAAGGTGAAATTTTCTGTTAATCCTCCTCACACACACACACACACACACACACACACACGAAACTCTTGCCCATGGCTTTTTTCCTGCTCCTTATGCTTTTCTATCTTGGTCAGAGATCAGGGTCACATACTTATATAATCCATCTAATGGAAATGTGTGAAATGTGGTGCATGTGTCACACAATTTTTGATTTGCATAGGAAAAACGTGAAATATTTACTGAAATCTATTTTAAAGTGCAGTTTTATTCTTTTTGCATTACTTTTTGTCTGTAAAGGCAAACATTAACTAAATGTTAATTAGGTAACTGTTTAGAATGGTGTCTCAGCCTCTCCACAAACACCAAATGACTGATTTATATATATGTATTTATTTATTTATTTATTTTTAACACTTCTCTGGCCACAAGTTTCAGAATCTTGGCAGCTTTCATCTGATTGGCTCACCGCATGGCCGTGTGCTGTAATTCACTTCAAGCTAAAAAAAAAAAAAAAAGTAAAACTTTTATGCACCATGACACAATTGCTTTCATGGTGCAAGAAATATTCTGTGAATTTTTAAAAGTCTACAGCTTTTTGGTTTTTTTATGCTTTAAAAATGCTTTTGAGAAGAGTGAAGCGTAAAAAGTAAACATGGCTGGTTGTAAAAATGTGTCAGACAAACAGACCCTTCCAGTGACGATAGGCAGCTTATTAATACATTGTGCCGGTAGTAAAAGTCGCTAGTAAAATCTGTGACCTGGAAAATCTGTGACCTGGAAAGCCTTTGTGTGTTGTTTAATGAAACATTGAAACTTCAAAGAAATTTGATCAGTAGCATGTAAACAAGTAAGAGACCACTACATTTTTGGGAAGTTGTCAGTTGATGGAAAGTTGTCAGAACTGGTGTTGGTGTTGTAGAATTTGCTAAAACAATATGTAGACATCTATTCTAAATCATTTTATTTAAATAGATATTATTTCACATGTTTGGTTGGTTATATTCCATTCTGACACAGATTTAGCAATTTATTTTTTAGTTAACCAGTTGCTTAATCTTCAGTAGATCAAGCATCAGGAAGATAAAGCAACCGTTTTGTTTGTGTGTTGGGTATTTCTTAAATCAAACCCTATGCTAGATTGCTTCCCATATAGCAAACAAATGGCACTCAGACTAAAGTTTTAATTTGAGGAAATGTTTCCTGGAGACTCATTTGGTTTACCACTACGCCTACATAAGAAATGGAAAGAAAAGTGGAAAGATAACAACTCAGAACATCGCTTGACTCACAGCTGATTTACAGTTTGTAGAAATAGTGTGAAATCGCATTCCGGTCACATTTAAATGTACAAATTGAGCAGCTTCATTTAATTCTGTATCCAAAACTACCGTATGGGAAACTATTATTTTGTATGTTGAAAAATTATATTGAAGCTTCATTTAGAGTAAAATGACTGTAAGATGCTTGAATCTAAAAAGTATCCATGCGATGTTTAGAGCATTTTGCAGGAGCTCCTACCCAAAGTGTCTTACAGAAGTGCTTTCATTAAAGAATATCATGCTAGTGTTTCGGACACTGGTGAAGAGAGTGAGCAGCTCCAGATACCTTGTTGTACCTATGAGAAATGACCTACTATCTATCCTAGCTCTCTGGATAGCTACTTCTCAGCTATACAGATGTCGGAACAAGTCAAGTCACAATTTATTTATAAAACACATTTGAAAACAATAAATGTTGTCCAAAGTAAGCGTGGATTCCGGCACAATAAACGATTTAAAAGAATGGCATGATCCGTTATATCAAAGGCTGAATTAAGATCCAACATGACTAAACCTGCACTCATCCCTGATTTCAGAGGAGACAATAAATTTGTCTCTTCTTAAAACCAGATTGATAAATATATAAAACATGATTTCTATTTAAAACTAAAGTAAGCTGCTGAAAGACGACTTTCTCCAGAACTTTATAAAGGAAAGGTACTTTTGAAATTGGCTGATAATTATGAAACCATAAGGAACGATGATTGGCTTCTTAAGCAAGGGTTGAACCACAGCAAGTTTTAAATTAGGACAATGCTATTAATTAGAGAGCCAACATCCTTAGACCAGGAGTGTCTAAGGATTACACACGATGATATGGTGGAACAGTATCCAGGGAACAGTTTGGAGGCCGACCTGACTGAGAAATTTTGGCTGAAACTTTGATGAAATGAAATAAGGGTAGATACATCTCAATGCTATCTAGCATTATAGAGGAAATGCCACATCAGTATCATCAATCTTATTCATGAAAAAACTTTTCATAGCCCACAGGTGATGGATTAGGAAAGTTACAGAAACAGGATAGAGCGCTGCGTTTATAACACTGAATAATACTTTACGACTAGCAATTAAATTAAAAAGAAAAATATTTAGCTCTGCCAACTTTACAGTTTGCTGATATGCAAGCATGTAATTCTACAGTATTATAAATGAAGAAATGTAAAAATCTGAAAAGATGTCCTTCCACACCACCTCTACGGAGAGATTCCTCTTCGGGAATGTTGGTACCTGGTACAGGACTTGCACTGCTGATATCACAAAGCTCTGTAGAGTGAGCTCAGTTTCACACTTGACGGTGCAGGATCAAAGCGAGAAAACATTTTAAGGGATCACACATTTAAAATATAAACTGTTTTGTTTGCAGGGGTGAAAAAATAACTTTGGAGCCTTTTTTTTTCCCTCAAACCATCAAATCCCTGAACTTGTGATGGACCATTTATTCTCATTTATTGAATTGGTGTAAAACAATTTTTTAATCCTTTTTTTTTCTGTCTATATAATTAATTTATTCTACTTGCTTTGCACAGTTTTTGGTTTTGTTATTTTGAAACAAAAAAAAGATTCTAACTATCTCAGGGTCTATGCTTTTTGTAACAAAACTATGCATGATTCAAAGTTTTATAAGTGGTAGGTGGAGTCTGTTATTGGCTTTTTATGCAAGCACTTGTGTATTACATTGACTGAGCAGCTACATAAAGCTAGCGGAGGGAACACACCCTTGACACGCCTGCCATTGTGTCAAGTGAAGCCATGCTTGTGTCTCAAGGGAGCATGGTTCAGTGGAGGGTTTTCTAAGGGCTTTCAGTTATTGTACTCTAGGGTCCGTTTTTGGCTTTGTGAGCAAGCACTGGGGTTTTGCATTGGCTGCAGGCCTCCACAGGAAGCTAGTGGTGGGGAACACAGCAAATCATGCAGACGCCTGAAGGAAATATCACACCTAGCGATTAACCAACCGTCAGACTGTACAATGTTTCAATGTCAGTATATTGACACACATAATGATGGCATGCGAACCTGTTTATAATAAATACACAGCAAGACATACTTTTATTATTGTTAAAATAGTATATGGTGTTTGGTATTGGCACAGTACATTTAGATTTACTGCATTTAGCAGGCACCCTAATACAGAGCGATGTAAAAAGGTGCTTTGAAGTTTCTAGCAATGAATAAATCAAAACTGGATCACTATGTTGCAAATTTAGGATACCATAATTGGAAGGAATTATAGCAGACCTTTTTTTTTTTTTTACACAAAGACATAAAACAAACAGATAGGCAGGGACATCTGGGGAAGTTCCAATATTTTATTCTTTGACATGCATTATATTCTAAGGTGTTCAAAGATTTTTTTATTACAATCGTGATGAAGCCAAAAATAGTCAAAACTCAATTTCCAACATTTATGGTAAAAGATTTTCCTATCATGTGAAAAACACAATTCCTTCCATTTAACTGTGTGGAAGGAGGTGATGTTTTTGGAATGTTCTTAAAGGAAAGACTTTGTCGTTTAGACTCTAACTGGTTATTGGAATGTAGAGCACACAAGTGCCACTCTGTCTGAGTCCTGATAAACGAGATGCCTGGGTGAGTCTGGCATTTAAAAATAAATACATCTCTGGATTGTTTGCATCACACTGATGCTTGGTGATAATACTATTTCAGTTGGCTGGCCTTTGGCAGATTACCTCTGATGCACTTATTTTATATATGTTTGTAAACGCTTATAATGCATTGCAATGCATACGATGACTAGTTAAGTAACTGGGTCTGTGTTATATTCGGTTTGTCGCAAGAATTTCCTGTTTCCAAACGTTTCATGACAAAACTACAGCCAATGCATTACTCATCATGCAACTATATCACATGAGTAGGAATGTGTAAAGCCTAACAGTCTGATTAAGTACTCTATTAATCATAGAAAAGTTTGGGGAAAAGCATAGGATGTTCCTGAACCTTGGAACAGGAACTAAACATAAAAGCTTTCAGAGTTAAAGCGTTTTTCTACATTTTTTTCAGCCATATACAATGTATCAGAAAAAAAAAACCAGAATAATTTTGTCACAGGCTTGTCAGCTTGCAAAATATCAATACCACAAAATAGCTGAAAACAGCCTTAGCAAATGGATTTGGGAAATAAGAGATTTCTTTTGAGATACAAAAATACATTTCTGATATACTAACAACATACACCCCATAATCTCCCTTAACCTATGCCAGTCATTGCTATATATTATAAAATAGAGACGGTTCTGTACATCATGGGCCTGTAAACATTTACAATTTGCTGGTGCAGAAATGTATTAGATTTGTTTCTGTTTTTTGGTGGTAAAGAATGTTTAAACAAGCCTAATTTGGACTAATGAGATGTTTATAGAATGAGCATGAGGAGCTGTGGAGCATGCCCAATGGGCTTCAGTTGGAATTCTTAGACCAATAGGACTACCAGGTGCAGCAAATGGGACAGCAATTGGACATTTAGAAAGTAGTAGAATATTTGGCTGATGCCTATTAAATTGCAACATTACTGGTCACTCTGGGAACTATTGAAATCAGCAGCAAAATGTTTTAAAACAAGATCCATTCTAAATCAATTTCATCAGCTTCAGTGGAAGGCAAAAGACTCATGGAGTTAACATGATCAGTATCACAAATGTGCTTGCAGTGACCTAGAAATCAAGATGTTACACATGTACATACACATTGTTCATTTTCAGTTTTAAATAATAACAAAGAAAATACAGATCTTTAGACTTCTAGACACCACTGTATATGTTGGGGCTCTGCCCCATCATTGCGGCACTAATGTTTGGTTGGTGTAACTTTAATGGGCGGGTGGGAGAGGAAGTTATAAGGACGAGAGTTATGAAAGAAACATGATCCCGCCGATTCAGAGAGCCTGGGCCGTTGTACTCTCTGGACTGTAGATTTATCAAGGTTGAATTTGTAGTTTCTTGATTTTTATCTGCTGAGCCAGTTTTTAAAACATTTCTAAAACAATAAATAGGATCATTTCTAAAGTCTGTACACTTTTATGAAGTTTGCAGGTTTTTTTTATATAAGGACAGAAATACCAAAATAAATGTCTGACTTGTTTTATCTTTAATGTGAGAAAAAAATTAATACATGGGAAAAAATAAAAAACCTACAACACTGATTACATAGGTCCTGCACACCCTTTCATAATGAGGGCTCAAGTTAAACAGTCACATTCAAAATTAGGCTTGTTAATCGAATGTCAATAGACCAAAATTAGGATGTAAATGCCATACGCCTGCCACCAATTTAAGTGCTTTTGAATAAAAACAGATAAACATCAGCTGTTGCTGTAGTATTTGCGTGAATGTTTGAGGTTTGGGGGAACATCTCACAGAGATTTGCCAAAGAACCTGCAAGACCTTACTGCTAAAAGGTACCAATCAGGGGAGGGATATAAAAAAATATCGAAGGCACTTAATGTACCATGGAACACTGCCAAACCATCATCAATAAGTGGATAAAATGTGGCACTACAAAGCCATTGCAAAGATCAGAGCGTCCTTCCAATGTCTACAAAACTTGGGTAGTTTTAATGTTTATTAATGTTATTAAAGTACTAACAATAGTAAGTGATATAATATCAATACATTGTGCAGTTTGTTTAATTCTGTCATATTCTTGCAAACACAAAAAAAAAAATAATTATGCTTTGGAATGTATTCCTGAATTTTTTTTTCTTCTATAGACCTGACCCTTAGCTGACCTTGTCTTGAAGCACAAAGTGCAGACAGCGGAGTTGTGTATGTGAAGTGACATGATAAGATATTGGATAATGCTGGCAGACAGGACAAGCTATTCATCATGTAGCCGAAGCCCAGTTTAGCTATGCACAATTGCTTTCCCAGAACAGACAATTATCACATTTTTTTCATCACTAGGGCTGAAGAAACTGCGACTGTGGTTACTCCCTTTGCCTAGACTGCATGTACGGTTGTAATGCCAGTATGATTATTTATTTATCTATTTATTTATTTATCAATTACCGTGTTTAAAAAAATTGATAATTTTATTAATCTTTGAAATTCTCGATTGGCCTTTTAATTGAACTTTTATTAAAAGGAGGTGGGAGGTGGGACACAAAGTGCAGATGATCCCTGTGTTACACATTGAACAAAAATTAGATCTCATCACAAGCTGCCCCTTCCTCCTTTTAAAGAGAGACAGGAAGTTGCTGAAGAGCTTCGCTAATCAATACACCCTTTCAACTCCCGCTCTTTCTGGTTCCATCT
The DNA here is from genome assembly GCF_014805685.1 of Silurus meridionalis. NCBI lineage: Eukaryota > Metazoa > Chordata > Actinopteri > Siluriformes > Siluridae > Silurus > Silurus meridionalis. The sequence goes on from NC_060887.1 coordinate 30,151,083, forward strand.
GTGTTTGGAGATTCCCGCTAGTGCAGACTAGAGACCGACTTCATCAGACTCTGTGTGTGTGTGTGTGTGTGTGTGTGTGTGTGTGTGTGTGTGTTTGCGTGGACAGTTGGGCGTGGCTGCTTCATATTTGTCAGAAGGCTGGTCACATGATCCACCGGTATCCAAGCACTTGGAGTAAAACAGAGAAGCTCGCTTAGATAAGCCACCCCACAGGACGCGAAGGAGTTGCTTCCTGGAGGAAGAGAAAAAACCCCTGAATAAAGCAGACATAGTAAGACAGAGTGCGAGAGAGCGACATAAGGAGTTGGAGACGTGCTTGCCGAGAAGCACATGTGGTAAAAATGCCAACAAACTTTACGGTGGTCCCCGTGGGGGATGGCAGGAATTCCCCTCAGGAAGACAGCAATGATGACGATGTCCTGAGGGAGGAAGATGAAGAAGCTGCAGGTGAGGTTCCAGCTCACACGCTTTCGTAGACTTTTCTAGAAATTTCTATCTTTGTATAGCCAACCAGAATGTGTAGTTGGATGGTATTATTGATAACTTCCTGCTTTCAGTCACGAACGTAGTGCCAAATAGAGTGTGTCAGATAGAACTGTTTTTTTAACTCTTTACATGCTTTAGAGATCATATCTGCAGTCTGAAATGTCTTTCAATGCATGTTTATCTGTAAGTGCTGCTTACATCTATGATCTCTTCTCCAACATATGATCATGTGGTGGAGTACAATACACACACATGCGCGCGTGCACACAGACATATGTGCACGTGTCCGTGCGTGCATGCCAGTAGTATTAACCCTCGCCAGTCATTGTCTATTACTTGTATTTCGTGCTGCTAGGATTGTCTTCATCGTTCTTGTTTAGTTTTCTCCAATACAGATTCAGGAATATCAGTCACACAGACACCAGCACGTGTATGAAAGATTATGATAGAGAGAATGATTTGGAGTATTACCTAAAATATGCTATAGAGCGAACTACCAATAGAGGTGATAGTTTTCATATTTTAATTTTTCTGGCACAGCCTATTTCTGTACAACACTGCTTTTGCTGTTATCATCTGCATGTTGAGTCAGTGCTCCGTCTGAGCATACAGATTGCACCAAAGGTCATTTGGTTCATCTGCTTAACAGGGTTCCAACTTTTTTTTTTCTTTTAAACAAACTTTTCGCGCCAGTAATGCAACACGTTTTTTGGGGGGTTTTTTGTATTTTTTTTTTTTTTTTTTGTTCCAGTGTGTTCCAGTTAATTGTAACATGATGTGCAGTTACACTTTTATAGACTCGTGGAGAGGCTGAAGTTTGCTGCGGGTTATGTATGGTTTAATGACTGGTGGGGTTTCATGTTGTGCAATGCCTGTTTTTCTTCCCCACCTCTCCAGCGAGGGAATTCAGACACTGAACAGGTCTATTGATCGGCCTTGTAGCTTGTTATCTGTTGCCCACCTTTAATGGGAGTTGACAGTTCACCTATCAGTTATCTTAGAAATGTAGGTGGAAATATGGCGTGGTAGTTTTTGTGCTTGCCCACCAGTTAAATCTGCGTATCAGTGAAGTATCCAAAGCCGAACTTGTTCTTAATGTGCTGTGTATTATCACAAACAGCTTGAAAAAGCAGAAGGATGTGTCTCCCTCTTCCTCTGATTGCATACTGCAGCAGAAAGCTAACCATCTGTGTCAAATTATTTTTGAGCTCCACCCAAAGAAGAACCTGAAATTAACTGTAAACTCAGATCAAGCTTGGAGTTTAGAATCTCATCCCAGGGTTTTTGCATGGGATTTATATATAACTGAGTATGCCCAAAAGTAAGAGCTGTTTACTATAGTTTATATATATATTTATTTATTTTGGAGAAAGGGCTGATCCATAAAGACTTTTCCCATCATAAAAGAGTCAAATAATCCCTTTTAACAATGTGTGTCTTTTTATATTGTTTCCGGGCTGACGTTCACGTTTCTTTATCCTGCCTATTACGCGGAGGTTATTGGCAGTCGTATGAAAAGATGAAACCAATTTAGGTTTTATTTATCCGATCTAGGCCACGTTTATTCATTGGCAAATGCTTCTATCCAAAGACCCTGAAAGGAAGGCAAAATGCAATTCGATGGCCCTGTAAACTTGGCACGGACACACCTACGCCCTGATTCTGATTTTAAAAGCCCCTTGGCAGAGCAGTGTCGCAATACTTTGGATTTGTACTGCAGTGACCTTTTGGAAAAGCTTTTTAAATGTTTTGTTTGCATATATATTAATGAGGTCTTGATTAAGATGTCGAACTCTTTATTATTCCTAACCCTACTTAAGTAAACCTCATTACAGTTTTCGTGTATACTATTCCTTTGTCTGTGTCCTTTTGTCTGTGTATAAATACAAGGAACAGGATTCAGTGCCTCAGAACACAGGTTTCTGTAAGATGAGATAGTGAGGGCCTCTTGTCGAATGGCAATAGCCCTGAAAAGCACAGTGGAGGTGACCATTCGAGCTGACTTCATTTTATACTGATCACACACACACACTGTGGGACGATAAAATGACCAGGTCTTTGTCTGCTGGAAAACATTTAGATCAGTGTTACAGAATGCATTCAAGTTTCCTCAAGAGGGATATTTAGTTACAGTAGTTCATATGTGTGCTCATCTTTAGAACATATGATGGATTTTTTTATAGTCCTTATAAAAGTGCGGCTTTAGATCACTCGATTAAATTATTACAATTTTAATTGCTGTTTAATAGCTTCAATAGTTTAATAGCTTGTTTGTTTCACTTCATTTTTACTTGTATAGCGCTTTAAACAATGGATATTGTCTCGAAGCAGCTTCACAGAGATGAAGGGGACATACAGTTGTATAAAAGAAGTTAAGTTTAGTGCTTCTAAAGCTAACTTAATGAGCAAAGCAGTATATTACATATATATATGTGTGTATACACCTGAAACCCATATACGTACATATGTATACATATATACAGTATGTACGTATATGTAATATACTGTAGTTGTGATCTTTTATGCTGTTTTGGGTTGCTGTGGTTTTCATGTAGACCGTTTTTGTTGTTTGCTGTTACTGACTGCAGAGGCAATTTTTTTTTTCATTTTAAAAATAGCTGGTTATATCCTATACTTTGTGGTTTAGATATCATTTCAATCTTTTCTTAATGTTGTTTTTTTTTTTGTCTGTGTCCAGTACAAACACAACAGTTAAAAAAAAAGCCATCATCTTCAAAGTGTGGACATGACCTTTTTCTGGAGAATAAAAATGGAGAAGTATTTCTTGTATCAAACAATGAGTTTAACTGTACTGTAAACAGATTTAGATAGAACAGTTATCATACTGTTGGGCATACACACTAGTTTTATTTGACTTTCGTATCCCGAGATCATCAGTTAGTTTTCATTGATATTAACAAAGCTCTGTGTTTGACCAGTGTTTCACACTGCCATATGCTTCCTGTTTTTCACCTTTTCTCCTCTGGTGTCAAGTTTTCTAAAGTTTCAACCCCCACAGCCACTGCCGTTTTCCTGGCTGCTAACTGTTGCTGGTTTCTCGCTTGTTTCTGCTTTTCCAATTAGCAGAGTGTGCATGTATTGGTATTTGTATGCACTTGGATTTCCCTTTGTTATGATCGACCTAATCTCCTAAAGTCAGGTGGTTGTGTGCTTCCTAGTGACTTGTCCTGAGGTGTGTAAGGGGTTTATATACACCTTTACCTGTCTAACCTGTCCTGTGGGTTTTTAATGACCCCATCTGATTGGGACACCAGACTTTTCCAGACGTACACTATGCGATTCTTCTCCATGCTGTTATCACAATTATATAGGATGTACTTTGATTACATTTTTTTTTCACTTGAACTGGGAGACCCAAACCTGTTCCAGCATCACAATACCCCTGAACACCTTTGAGATTATTTGGAATGCTGACCACACCCCAGGCCTTCTCACACTACATCAGTGCTAACACCTTTGTTGCTGAATGAATGTCTGTCATTCGAATATCCTTTAGTTGTTGTTGAACTTGTCAACCTTACAGTCCTTACCTTTTTTTTTTTTTTTGGTGTAATAAACGTTGTGAAAAATAGTATATAGCACCATCATTTCTTTCAGAGCAATAAAGGACCTAGCACAGTTCACAAGAAGTTGCAAACAAAATAAACAGTGTTATGTTCCTCATTCTGGGAATTTTTTCATGAATCATCACAGTGTACATTTGTACACTGTGGCAAATTTATAATAATTATTCCCCCCTCCTGATATTTCATCACATGATGCTACTGGAAATGTGACAGTCATTGTAAGATTGGTAAGGCATCTTGGTCATGACGTGTAATCAGTTGACAGATGGCTTTATCTTTGCTCAATTTTAGCAGCTCAGTGGTGCTGGGATTTTTAACTCGTAACCTTCCTCTGTCTACACTTTTTCACTTAAGTTAAAGTAAAGAAGTTTGGGCTCTGACATGTACTTAAGTAAAAAGTAGCCATTAACTACCTGTTTTATTGGTAACTGACCTCACATCATAATAATTTATTGAAATTGAAATTCTTTTATTTGTTTTCTAAAGAATGTATTTAGGCTGAACATCCACCATATAGAACACAAGCAGAGAAAAGATGATGATCAGGTGATCAGGAATGTCTCTGTTCCCAGTCATGTGTACATCACTGACTCCCTCTGTCTCATCCACGTTACCTCCAGACTTCTTGTTGCCTTCTGCCCTGCTCACTGTTATCTTCGTAAACTAACCTACGTCTGTGGTGTGTGAGTATCGGGAAATGATACACCAGTGGTAGATTGAAAAAGCCGCAAATAAATGACAAGAAATCGGTTGATGGGCTAAAAACGGTGCGGACCGAGAAGAAAGAAATATTGATCATGTTAGCAAATAGATTCAAACTAAAGTAACGAGTCTGGTTTAAAAATGTAAGAAGTAGAAAGTACAGATATTTGTGTAAAAATGTAATAATTGAATGTCTGGAAAAATAAATAGTGAAGTAAAGGACTGATTTGCACTTCACTACTTCCCAACTCTTTATAAAACCACAAAAGTGGTCCCACTTATATACCTTTATATAAAACTGACACACATAGGAGGAAAAAGAGAATAAATAAAGAATTTGTTATAGCTAATGAAATAAATGATAAAATAGTTTTAAGGATACTGGTTTATTTGTTATTGTCTATTGTTAAACCACACAAGTCATTTTAAATAAATTCTTGAAAATTACATTGCTACATCCTTGTCAATGTACCAATGTCATTTTCAAGAATTTATTTATTTAGACAGAAATCGTTTTTCTTTTATTTTGCCAGTACCAAAATGCACAAAATGTCTCTCGATTAATGCAATATTAATTAATTAATTCATATTAATGTACTCCAGACCTTCTGTAGGCAATCTGTACCTGGTACATCAACTGAGGGTGAATGTACACCTAAGCTATATCTGTGGCATTAATGCTGACCTTTTTATGTGCATTTATTTGTAATGTAACATTCATAAAAATCCAGGAAACCTGGTTTATAATTCAAGTCATAAAATTTCAGGTTTAAAGAATTCTAGGGAAACATCCAGCATCGTCAAACATCTTTACCTGTAGAAAAATATGTAAAAGTATTTTTATATGGTTCCTACATGCCAGTCATCTTACATTCGTGAGTATGTTTTTTATGTGTATATTATACTCATGGCCCCAACACCCTGCCAATCCAACTTTTTGTTTGCAAAAAGCCCATTTTCTATTCTCCTCCTCAGATTCATCCAGTAAAATAAAGGGACATACAGATACAATTATTTTTGTAATACTTTCCATGTTCAGAGATAGACATGGAGAGTTATTCATACCAGGAAAGTGTGTTATTGTGTCCTCTGTGAAGGACTGTGAGGTCCAGTAATCTTACAAATGACATACTACAGACAGGTAAACGGATATATAATGCTGACTCCTACAACAGTGAATAATGAACAGCATCAGAATGGAGCAATAAATAATGAAAGACATTGGCTGAATAGTGCTGGAAAAGTCTTTAGATCGAGTTAGATGTTTGTGAATTATTAACTGTCCAGTGCACAGGACTAACACCGAACATGTACAGTAATTGGTGGTGACTCGGATATAACATTGTTGCAGAAGCAATCAGATCAGCGCACAAAAAGGCCACTGGAGCATGCAGTTTTTAATTTAATGCAGGCGAGAGCAAGCAGTCAAGTCTGAAGCTCATGGGGCAAACAGTGTTTGTTTGCTGATTAGCATGGGATATGGATCAGATGAATATGTATGGTGCTAAGCCTCACATTCACTGCATATATTCAGCTCTAGTAACAGCTTTAAAGCTTTGCCTGATAAAGGAAACAGTATTTTGAAATTGGGGAAATATGATCAATATGTAGCAAACTACAGTTGAGGTCAGAAGTTTAAATAGGTTGTGCAGAAAGTGTTAAGAATTTAACAAAATGAGGGATTATAAAAATTACAAGTACTGCTCTTAATAAGTGGTTTCACAAAGCAATATATTTATATATAAATATATATTATATAATATGTAATACATATATGTATAATATTTATTATATAAATGCATATTTAAAATATTTACTTATAGTCCGCAAAACACAATTATAACAAAATTTTTGGTTTTTTTTGTTGTTTTTTGGTTTTTTACAAACTCTAAATTCTCAGTACTGTATATTGTTACCTAAATGATCGACTACTTTTAAGTTTTGTTACAGTAGCTTAAGTTGCTTAGTTTGTTTAATTATTAACATTATACACCTACATTCATAGATTGTTACAAAAAAAAAGTAACAAAAAAATAAAAATAAAAATATATATATATATACACAGTGGTGTGATTTCTTATTTTTTTGCATGTTTGTTACACTTTAATGTTTCAGATCATCAAACTAATTTAAATATTAGTAAACGATAACACAAGTGAACACAACATGCAGTTTTTAAATGAAGGTTTTTATTATCGCGGGAAAACAAAATTCAAAACTACATGGCCCTGTGTGAAAAAGTGTTTGTCCCCTAAACCTACTCCTTGGTTGTGTGTGTGTGTATGTATATATATATATATATATATATATATATATATATATATATATATATATATATATATATATATATATAATATAAAGCACAGGTTACTGTCTGTTTGGAGTTATTTAAGGTTGGCTTCTTTCCCAAGCATGCCGGTAGGCGGTAAACTGTGGCTGGTAGGTGGTCCATAGATGTGAGTAAGTGATTGTGTGAGTTAGTTTGTGTGAGTATGCGATTGAGTACATACGTTAGTGCTTGCGTGAGTGTGTGTGCATTAATGTGTTCCTTCCTCCGCCATTGCAAACCCTGACCAGCATGAATTAATGCATGCAATGAAAGTGTTAGGTGTCTTTTTTTCCATTACAACCAAACATCACCATTTTTTACTTTTCTTATTAAAAATCTTGTTTTTTAACTCCAAAAAAAAAAATTCTAGTAGGAATGTTTGCAGTAACCTTCATTTTCAGGTTTAGACAGGAATGATTTGTTGAGGAACTGAATAATTAAGATGAGGGTTATGATATAGAAGTACAACACAGAATGTGTGCCTGCACCCTGGCAGCTTGATAGCACTTTGCTATCAGACTTTGAGTGATCTGAGCTGAACTTTGCTTTTCTGGTGTGTCTATATATAGATACAGCATTCTAAACCTTAGCCTGACTATGGCTTTGTAGAATAAGACATGAGGAAATGCTTGTTTTCAGCTTTATAAGTGTCAAGTTGCACAATTTTTATGCAAAAACATTGCTTGCAAGTTTTTTTTCTAATTCACACTTAGTTTTCAGACATTCAAAACAAATGTTTGAGGTTTTTCATGTGTTTGAAGTCTGTCTTTTGTCGAGTCATTTGTTGAGTTTTGGAGACAAGGCGAGGGAGGCGCTATTGAGATAGTTTGGACATGTGCAGAGTAGAAACATGGGGTATATCGGTAGAAGAATGCTGAGGATGGAGCCACCAGGAAGGAGGAAGAGAGGAAGGCCAAGGAGGAGGTTTATGGATGTGCTGAGGGAAGACATGCAGGTAGTTGGTTTGAAAGAGGCAGATGTAGAGGACAGGGTGGTGTGGAGACTGATGATCCGCTGTGGAGACCCCTAATGGGAGAAGCAGACGATTCTCTCTGAATATTAAACAAGTGAACTAATATATATTTCATCTCTTAATAAAGAAAAGTTCACAATGTCCAGTATGATGCAGGACTTAATGTTAGTTGTGGTTAGTTTACAAAATAAATGATTTGCTCCAGTATTTACAGCCGCAATATAAAATGTTTTTTTTCAATATTAAATTTTTTTATAATAAAAAAAAAAAAGTAAATAAACATAGTTCATTGGAGACATTTTGTTAACATTTAAATACTTTTTTTTTTTTCTAACTTTATTTATTTATTTTTAAAGGATTTTTTTTAGTTGAAAGGTTTATTTTTTATTTATTTTAGCTAAGGCAGTGAATAAAAATGTAAGGATTTGGGGTATAGTTGACTGAAAATTCATATTTATATTTGCTGTCTTCCACACAGCAGTCATTAATAACCCTGAGGAATTTTATTTTGTTCTAATTAAGTATATTAACCCAAATTATTACACGAGGATAAGATTAATAAATCTAACAGCTCTGTTTTGGCTCGCGTGCTGTTGATGATAAACCTGTGATGGCATTTTACGGGATGGTCACGTTGGCATTAAAAGAAAAAAATTGCCATTGTGTACCGTGTAATGCTGTTGACATGAAAACAAAAATGTTTTACAAAGCAAGAATAAAATAAATAAAGCTGGTGCTGTCATGATGTTGATATGTAGAGTTTTAATGTCCAATCCCATTGTTTCTGGGTGAAAAAACTGGGTCTTTGTATAATGGAAAAACTCAGAATCACAGGAAGTTAAACATGGAACGTGGGTGTGTCCCCTAACAAGAGAGAGAACGCAAAAGCAAAAATGTGAACGGCATCTGGAAGAATTAGAATCTTATCTTACATATCTTGGGGGATTCGGTAGAGAGACTCTGTTTTAGAGGGAGATAAAAACCAGAACACTGGTTAATAAACTAAACTGAAAATGAAAACACAGGGGGAAAAAAAAGCAGCTTTTTGTTCTAAGGGTATGCAAACTTTTGCAGTCAGCTGTGTAGGAAAACAAAATACAAGACAAGCAGCTTCTCACTTACTGCTGAAGCTGTAAAAGCAGTTGGTTTGCTTTTTTCATGTGCCCTTTGATTAATAATTGTACCGGAATTATACAGGATTATACAGATTATACAGGAAATTGGAATCACTGAGTCCCTTACATATTGTTTTTACCTTCACTATATGTTGCGAACCAAAAATCCCTTTCTGCTGCCTGTGTAACAAATTTTATGCCATATATATATATATATATATATATATATATATATATATATATATATATATATATATATATATATATATATAGTATTCTCATTTATACTTATTTATAAAAAGAAACATCCTCTATGTCCTAATTTTCCTCACACATAAAACATGATTAAATGCAGTAATCCCTGCTTTACCGCGGTTCGAATCTCGTGCCCCCGGTTTATCACGGAATTGCATTTGCCACATAACTCATTAGTTTGGCTGATTTTCCCGGTCTCTTTGGCGAAAAGCACGAAAGACCAAAAAACGTATAGGGAATTGTGTTTAAGAAGTTTTATGTTGGAATAAATAAATGTATTAATAAAAATATAATTATGAATTATAAAATGAAGTAAAATGTTAATACAGTACTGTACACATAAAATAGCATTTTTGGGGTGGCGTCCGTTTATCTCGGTTTTTCATTGATCGATTTTGGAACTTAACCCTGTGACAAACGGGGGATTAATGTACATTTGATTTGAAATAAAATTGTCAAGAACATCCTGGAAATGTGGGGACTATTTTCCTTGCTTTTAACCATACCATGAGAAAAATATCAGATTTTTCAATACAGAATATTGAAAATACAGTTCTGCCTTGATTTGCTCGCTGCATTTTCCCTCCTGCTACTTTGCTGCTTTCACTTCAACTTTATCTGGTTAAAAAATGAAAAATAAACAGTTTTTGAAAGGGTTTAATAATATATATATATATATATATATATATATATATATATATATATATATATAATATATATATAAATGACGTGGTTAAATGTCACATTATTTTGTCACTTTCTTTCCTCATGTGAAGTCATTATGAAGCCTGCATATATTCACATGTGCATGTGTGTTATATCCACATTCTAACCCTGACCTGATCTGCTAAAGTGTTATTAGGCAAGCAGCTCAATAACAAACATGTACAAAAAAAAGTTATAGCCTTTTAGCCTTAGACTCTCTCTCTCTCTCTCTTCTCTCTCTCTTCTCTCTCTCTCTCTCTCTCTCTCTCTCTCTCTCTCTCTCTTTCTCTCGCTCATGCTTGGCTTTAGTTAGTTTGTTTAATGATCATAAAGTCAGTTGAACATGTATACATTTTATATAATAATGTTTTCACTGTTTTAGATGAATGATTTTATAGCAGTTTGTTTATAGCTCATGTATATTTAGTCAATGATTGACGGAGAATGAGGGGTGCGTTAGGCTACGTCCACACTGAAAACGTTTATTTTTTCCCCATAAGCTTTAGCTTTCTGTTCTCACTTTTTTTGTCCAATGAAAACTGAGATTTTAAAAAAGCACTTTCCCCAAATGAATTTCCCAAAATTTGAAAGAACAATTTTTCACGGTGCAATGCAAACCGAGATAACAGAGATGTTGAAAAAACATTGACATATTTTTTATTCATGTGATCCAGTCACGTGACCTAATTAACTCCATACCAGCAAGAAGTCGCACTGCAGTTGTTGTGCCTGCTGTTTTGTAAAGGTGCATGTTGCATTGCACAAACTCCAGACTGCATGTTTATAAAAGGGACAGAATGTTCACTCTCAAGTGCAACAATACAGGAAGACAGAAAGTAAATAAACGTGCGACAGAAAGGACACCGGCTAATACTTCTTGTGTTTTTTAAGCAAGTTGCAGTTCTGTATTTCAAGGCCTCAAAGAAGTGCCACTGCTTATCAACCTAATTCAGAGAAAACCAGTAAAAAGGACATTTAATCTGGAATTTTTTTCTATTTTTATTAGTCTATAATTAAAGTGTACAAATGAACTAAAATGAGCAAAAATAATCAAGCATCTTGCAACTTGTACTGTGTACTTAAAATCTTCAATTTCCTTAGATTTTGAACCAGTAGTTTGTTTTGAGTTTTGTGTAGTTTTGTCTTCTTTTTGTAAAATATGTAAAAGCTGACTTGACTTGACTCGATCTATCCCATCCCCACCACCGACCGAAAAGCTGAACTCAGAACATGTGACCTTAACAGATCATGTGTGAAACTTGTGGTCATGTTTAACTTTAATAAAGTCCTGCTCCCTAACCCAGGAGGAGTGATCAATTTCAGCTGGTCTAAATTTATGAAGACAAAAGGTGGACATGATAAAGAATACCATTTATTAGATCATCTAAGAGCTCTTGCGCCCCATACCTTTTTAGGAGTCAGTGAAGCAGTGAGGCCAAGCATTTTTTTTTTATTTATTAAAAGAAGATCGACCCGGGGGGAGGAAAGTAGAGGACACCGGGGTCAAGTACACTGGAGAGCAGTGTGGGGCAAAAGCAAACACTGGGCAATTTCATGACATTAGTTTCCATGATAAACATACTGTAAAAAGAATGTTTCTTATCCTGATTTATGGATTGTCACCTACACACACGTCATTAGAGTTGGACTGCGGAGCACACACACACACACACACACACACACACACACACACAGCTGGAAACACTAGGGGAATACTGTGTCAAAGCTGTGTCTTTAGTCGGCTGTAGAATGTTCACTATTCTTACTCGCAACGTTTTAACAAACGAGGCAGTTGTTTGATTTGAATTCGACTGAAATAAAGTACTCAAATGTCCTCGGATGGGTTTCGGAGTCTAATTCGGGGAAAGGGGTGTCCTTGTCTCATACACAGTGCTCCTCAGGTTACTGATTAGGATAAAGCAATTAGTAAAAACGAATAAATAAAAAGACACTTAAGCCTTTTACACGCTATATTAGGATAATGATAATGAACTTTACTACCAATTAATGAATGTCTGTAATCACTAAGCATGCAGACTGTACATACAGTGCAAACACACGAGCAAAGTATCTCATGATTAGTCCCGAGCTTCTCAAATAACCATTATTTAACAAATAGTTCCAGATTGTGTAATGGACAGACACGTTACATAAACACACTTATTTATTTATTCATTTGTTTATTTATTTGTTTCACATTTACGGCATTTAGTAAACGCCCTTATCCAGTGCGACGTACAAAAGTGCTTCTTTATCAATGAACAAATCAACAATGGTTTGTTAGATTACAAATTTAAGACACCATCAGCCGAAACTCTTGTGGGAGGAACTAAAGCACACTTTTTAAAATGCATTTATACAGAATGTAGTTGTTGATATGGTGAGGAGAGTTTTATTTCATATTAATGGAAGAATCTGAGGTAAATCTTTAGGTTTTCCAATACGAAGTTTTCAGGACTTTCAAGTTTACATGAGAAACATGAGGAAAAAAAAGCAACCTGACAGACAATTGTTTACAGCTGGAAATTGTTTTGCAAACATTCCACAACACTGAAGTGGTTCAAACGTATCAAACGTCATTCTTTAATAATGAACGACTTGTTCCTTGTCAGAAAATGACCGTCGCATGAGATGAATAAAAAGTTCTGGTACATGCTGTTATTGGAAAATGCCTACGTCTGGGTGCTTACAGTGACCCTTTGTGTCAGGGACAGGGATGTCACACCACCCAGTCATTGAATATTTTCGTATAAAAACAGGCCCTGTTGTTGTGTTGTACTTGTGGAGTTATTTTTATGCCTGTCACAGGCTTGATTTTTTTTTTAGCTATTTTGAAGGCATGTAAATTGCAGTCTAACCAATCAGGATTAACAAGTATTTTATAATGAACATTTAGGACAGTCAGTGCTACTCCTTTTTTGTCACAGTAATGAGCTGATGAGAAAATACCAAATCTATTCTGCACTGTGCTATCTAATGTAACACCTACTGTAGTACCTGTTAAACTAGCTAGCAGACTAGCAGACTTGTTTGACTGCAACCACAATAGTGTGTTTATAGTGTGTGCATAAGGTGGTGCAGTTTTTCTTTCCTTTTCAATGGCTGTGCACTTATTTACTGTAGGGAACTTCATTCTTTCAGCAAGGATTATTGCTGATGCAGTGAACTTGCCAGCTGGATTCACTGGAAAACACCCGGTTCCTGCTGTTTATTAGACCCTCAGGACTTTTTTGTTTTTAGATTTTTTTTTTTTTACTCTAATTTTTATTTAAAACATGTTGATGGTAAATTTCATTTGAGAACAGTTCATGAAATTAAGAAAAGGAAACAAACACTGACTAGTAAATGTGGACAAAGCAGGCAGTGATGCCCTCTGGTGGATACATTAGCCTTGTGTTTAATTTTTTATGCTCAGTTTTTAGCATTCACATTTTTTTGCATGTCAGTGTTATCCTCATTTGTCCGAATTTACTCTTGAACTTAAACCTGCTGTCATTTTAGGCTTCTGTAGCTGGCAGCTTCAAACCGTGGCATTTAATGACTACTTTGTCACTCTGAGAATGTATTTCACAGACACAAGCACACATTTAAACATCCTACTTTCTGTATTGGAAAAGGAAACACTGCATGTTTCATGGATTATATGGGAAATTACGAAACATACATATTCATTGTAGATGGTATGATTGTATATCACATCAACCTATTCTATACTGGTGCAGTACAGCTCCGCCCTATGAGACAAATTTCTCAGTATCGTAGTTGATGATGTGATAACATAATGATTTTAATCATTATTTTTATATTTTGCAAAATAGTTAAAAACTTTAAAAATGTACTCTGTTTAAACATATGAACATTTACAGAAGAAAAGGTATTATGTATTATGTTTTGAATAATATACAGTGGATATAAAAAGGCAACACACCCTCATGAAATTGCAGGTCTTTAAAATATATAGACAGAAATAACTATAAATGTCAGACTTACATCTTTTATGTGATATTTATCAAATTTCAATTGGAAAAATGTTTTCATAAAAAACGCAACACCTCCCTGAATGCAGAATTCTGCACACCCTTTCATAATTGGGGCTCTAACGTTCCTCAGAGTTAACCAGTCACATGCAAAATCAAGACTGTAGGTAAATGATTAAAACCAAAGGGTCAGCTGTTGATGTAGTATTTCCTTGAATGTTTGGGGTTGCATTCTACTACTAGTCATGGGTCGCAAAGAGTGGCCAAAGAAACTGTTGAAATACCACCAATCAGGAAAAAAAAACAAAGGCACTGAATGTACCATGGAACATTTCATTTCAATGTAAGTCTGGGCTTTAGCATAGCATGGCAAGACAAAGCTCTTTCCTACCATGAAGAATATGCAAGCCCATCTGCATTACACCAAAAGATTCATTCAGTCACCCCAGACAATATGTGAGTATGTGTTATTGTCTGATGAGACAATTGTTGAAGTTTTTGCCCATAATTCTGAAGGATATTTTTAACATAAACCCAATACTGACCATCATTCAAGGTACACCATACCGGTAATGAAGCATGGTGGGGGTAGCATTATGCTTTGGGGTTGCTTCTCTTCAGCTGGGCCAGTGGCACTTGTCAAGATAGAGGACAAAACCTTCTGTCCTCTGTCAAAAAGATGAAAATAACAAGGAATTCTTTATTTCTACATGACAATGCCCAATTAAAATATCAAAATCAATAAAGACATGACTTCAAGTCCTGGAATGGCCCAGCCAGAGCTGAGACCGGAATCCTCAATCACATTGAAAACCTATAAAATGGCCCGAAAAGAGCTTTACACAGAAGATCCCCTTGCAATTTGATAAATACTTATTCACAAAGACTTGATGCTGCAATAAAGGCAAAAGGTGCTTTCACAAAGTGATAGTTGGGAGGGGTTCAGATTTATGCAATCAAGCGGGGTTTTATTTTTTTATTTTTATTTATAAATATTCCCAATAAATAATTATAAAATTTTTCTCAGATTCTGTGTGTTAGAACATTGCATTAATGATATAACAAATCTGATAATTGTTATTTCTGTCTTATTTAAAAAAACCTGTCATTTCATATGGGTGCATATAATTTTTATATCCAATGTATACTATGAATTTTGCAAGAATTGTTCTCATTTTCACTGGAATTTTATTTTGTAAATTGTTTTAGCCTACTTTAGTAGCTATAGTTTAGTATTTGATTATGGTCTCAACTAAGTTTTACTTTGTGGACCAATGTTTGTATTTTCATGGCATATCAGTTGTATGTTGATTTGACTTGAGGCACAATTGATAGTGTTAAATGATTATATTTTCATCTGCTTTTTTCACTACCACAAAAATACCATGAATTATCATGAAATAGGTATAGGTTTGTCCATTTTCAGTTGTTCCTTACAGACTCAGTGCAATAAATATACATGGCTGTCAACATTAGGGACCCATTGTGGCACAGAAAAGTAATTAATAGTACGCCACTAATGTGTAGTCAATACTGGTGGTTTATTTTCATTAATCTTGTGGGTTCTCTCTTCTGTGTTATTGACTTCTGGAGGGCAATTTTATTCAATATTTTGCACATCTACTCAGCCCTCTGTGTTTGTTACACCTCTCTGTTCATGTGCATTCAGTAACAGTTATGCGTGTATTTTATTTTTTTGGGTATAAAATGACAACAGCTGCCATTTGTCATTTCTCACATGAGATTATTGGCAGCATCACAAATTATTTTAGACACTTTGCTATTAATGTGCTGATATATATTTTAATGTTTATTTTGTTATATAAATATTACATAATATAATGTTATTTTTGATGGTTACGATTGCTATTTAAATTATTGCATGGAAGCTCAAACAGCAAAACAGGTTACATGAGAAACACACAAACTATTAGAACAGCAAACATACAAACCATTTAATGTATTACTCTGATGTAAAACAAAATACATTTGGATTTCGCTCACTTGAATTGAAATTTAAACAGAAACTCCTTTTCTGAATTTAGTATTTCCAGTTTATGCTAGTCCATGCAAGAACACATCACCATTCTCAAATCTTTTGCAGAACTCGCAAGTTATTTTATAAGCATAATTCAACTGAAATTCTGCTAGTTTTACTGTATGCATCACTGCACTGAGCTGTGCTCACATTAAATGTAAAATGAAATTTCTTAGTTTGAAACTGTTACTACAATTGTTGTTAGTAACATCATCAGCAGACATAGTAAATTATATTTTACACGAATGTAATTTACGGTAAAATCTTAAAGGTGAAATCCTAATGGAGCAAAAAAAGAAAAAGGTTCAGCCATGTTGTGTTCGAAATGCTACTTAATAATATTTTGTTTATAGAACTATTGTATAAAAGCAACACCACACTTGAAATTGTGCAGTCCTACTGAATATGGTCTTTGTCATGTGTGCAAGTATTCAATATAACTGCACTCTTGCTTGTGCGATATTCTTTCAGTTGTGATATATGCAGTGCATTTTTGCTTAGGTGACACATAGATCTTTTTTTCCCTATTATTTTTTTTACTCAGTAAAATTGTCAGTAGATGATAATATTCAAAGGCTTGTTGATTGTGAGTTACTGAGGTTAGGAGTTACTAGTTCGATTCATGTTTCTAGTGAAAAAAGCTACAGATTACAAGAACAAATAAGAAGTAAGTTAGATATGAAAGCGATTTTGGATTTTCCATCATGATATCAATAATTTAATGTACTAAAATTAATGACCTACCTTAAATATGTATGTGCAGATTCAATTTAACACGGTTAGCATTTATTTGGTTCATCTAGCAGCACTGTAGTGACCTTGAGCAGAATTATTTAAATCCAATCATTAATAATTATTTATAAAGTATTTGGTTTTCATTAGACAAAAGCGAAAAAGTTTATCTTTTTAGGCATTTTTGTTTTTTAAACTGTGCATTTAAGCATTTGTTTCAAATATTGTTCTATTATATAACAGTAAAAAGACAAATTCTTCTTATCGACGGTTCTTCAGGTGGTCCTGCTGCCTTCACTATCGGTCTGCGTGTTTTATAAAAAGGACAGGATTTGGCTAATCTTGTTAAGTGATTACTGCTCAGTTCACATGCTGATGAAGAGGTGGTTGGTCACCGCCGATCAGATTTGACGGAGCATAACTTTTAACACAGGAAAACAGAAACGATGATTATCTAACCGTGACACAGTCACTCAGTTTTGCATGACAATGTGTGAAATCAAGAAGTTTAAAAGGAACATGCCCGACCTCACCGCGGAGAGATTTTTGTCGACAGGCAGCATTTTTTAACTCACAGAACTCCTTTTTTTTCCATGCCTTGCTCTGATGTTTATTCACTCGTGCTGTTTGGAGCTCTGGTGTGTGCTGAAATACTGTACACTTAGCTAGGTGAACAGCAGTGCATCTCTGTTTGAGCACACTCTCTCTCTCTCTCTCTCTCTCTCTCTCTCTCTCTCTCTTTCTCACATCTATCCTTTGACGCTCCTCCCTCTCTATTAGTGCCGATGTCCAGGGATCAGCATCTGATGTGTCACTGGAGTCAGGTTGGCTGCTTGACAGTCGCTGATCTTCAGGGCAGAGATTAGAGTAGCACCTTCCTGAGCTCAGGCTTTTTGGAACCTGAACTCAGTCGCGTTTACAGCACAGTCCTCTCCTCTCCATCAAGCATGGAGCAAGGAGAGAGCCCCCGATGCCAGGGTAAGTTCCTGGGGTCACGATACGCTGTTGGGCTTAATCATTTGGAGTACAGTGATTCCAGAAGTGTCAAGGCGAACAATATGTCAGCTATATTTCTTATAATGAAAACTTTTGATTGGCAGTACTTTCTTTATCATGTTGTTTATTATTATGTTTTTTGCTAGTAGCTTATAAATTCCTTCACATGCTTCATCCTTACTGTGAGCTGCTGGTACTGCTTGTGGTCTGTGGGTTATTTGTTGGATGAAGGAAGTGAAAATGCATCCTCTGCTTCTTTCTTCTTTTATTGCTTCTGGCACTGTTATTTTTAGGGAATTCTAGCCTAGGTGTGTGTTAGGCGGTTTAGAGTTCGGGCTGAGCAGGTATAAATAGACTGCTGTGCTCTGTAGTAAAGATGCTGTTCAATGACGGAAGGTCTTTGAGTCACAGATTCTAAACTATTATTTCCAAACTTATTGCTTTTAAACAAGAATAGTCTTTAATATGTTTCACTGGACCAGTTTTTTTGCGTGGTGTTCAAAACCTACACCACTGATTTAACCTGCAGAAGGTTAAATCAGTCTAGTCGCAGTTCTGGTGGGATGAACAGATTCAGAACGATTCCTCCGCAGTCTCACTAACAGTAGCATGGCTAATGTGAGAGGTCAAGCGATGGACCAGTTCAAGGACTCTACTGTGCTCCAGCTCTGCTACACCTGCAGTCATTCATCATTGAGACTGGTGCAACCCCCAGCAAATTCAGCAGAAATGAGAACAATGCAGCTCCTTAGAGGGAGCACAGCTGTAAACCAGACAGCATTGTGCGAGCTTGTCGAGACGGGTGATCAAAGTTGCAAAAGAACAAGAATACTGACACCTTCTGTACAATGAGGTGTTTGCTCTGTACACGGGATGAGAAGTGATAAATAACCTTTTTATAGGCATAACTTCAACACACAACCGACCGCTCCAAACACTTTTTAAAAAATGCACTTAATTTACAGTGTACAGGAACCTAAACCCCTTTTAATAGTGAAACATTAAAATGCACATTAATTCCATTATTTATGCAAACATCATGCAGATACAGGTTTTTTATTTAGTACATAAAACATTAAGCTGGGTTGATTGTTATGATTTTGACTTGGGTAGCTTTGGGTATTTCAGAAACTGCTAATCTCCTGGGATTTTCATACAACAGACTCTTCACAGTTTCACAGGCAACTGAGTTTACGTAGACTGGGGAGGGGATAAAAAATAAAAAATAGCATCAGCTCTGTGGAGAAAAAGGAAAATAGTCACAAGCCAGACAAGTTTGAGCTGACAGAATGTATATGACAACTCAAATAACTACACTTTTCAACAATGGTGAGTAGGAACACATCTCAGGTGAATGGGTTACACTAGCAGAAGGCCACATTGTGTTCCATACCGTTCAGCCAAATACAGGAATCTGGGACTTACAGTTGTGTTACAGTTGTACAAGAGTACGTCACTGATGTACAGTGGTGTGAAAAAGTTCCTGATTTCTTTTTTTTTTTTTGCATGTTTGTCACACTTTAATGTGTCAGATCATCAAACTAATCTAAATATTAGTAAAAGATAATACAAGTGAACACAACATGCAGTTTTTAAATAATAAAAATAAATCCAAAACTTCATGGCCCTGTGTGAAAAAGTGTTTGCCCTCTAAGTCTAATAACTGGTTGGGCCACCCTTAGCAGCAACAACTGCAATCAAGTGTTTGCGATAACTTGCAATTAGTCTGTTACAGCGCTGTGAAGGAATCTATGCAGAATCTATGCAGAATTGTTGTAATTCAGTCCCATTGGAGGGTTTTTGAGCATGAACCGCCATGCCACAGCATCGCAATAGGATTCAGGTCAGGACTTTGACTAGGCCACTACAAAGTATTCTTTTGATTTTCTTCAGCCATTCAGAGGTGGATTTGCTGGTGTGTTTTGGATCATTGTCCTGCTGCAGAACTCAAGTTCGCTTCAGCTTGAGGTCACAAACAGATGCATTTTTCCTTCAGGATTCTTTGGTAAACAGCAGAATTCATAGTTTCATTTATCACAGCAAGTCTTCCAGGTCCAAAAGCAACAAAACAGCCCCAGACCATCACACTACCACCACCATATTTTCCTGTTGGTATGATGTTCTTTTTCTGAAATGTGGTGTTACTTTTATGCCAGACGTAATGGGACACACACCTTCCAAAAAGTTCTACTTTTGTCTCGTATTTTCCCAAAAGTCTTGTGGATCATCTAAATGTTTTCTGGCAAAACTGTGATGAGCCTTTATGTTCTTTTTGCTCAACAGCGGTTTTTGTCTTGGAACTCTGCCATGCAGAATATTTTTGCCCAGTCTCTTTCTTATGGTGGAGTCATGAACACTGACCTTATCTGAGGCAAGTGAGGCCTGCAGTTCTTTGGATGTTGTTGTGGGGTCTTTTGTGAACTCTTGGATGTGTCGTCGCTGTGCTCTTGGGGTAATTTTTGTCGGCCGGCCAGTCCTGTGAAGGTTCTCCATTGTTCCATGTTTTTGCCATTAGTGAATAATGGCTCTCACTGTAGTTCGCTGGAGTTCCCAAAGCTTTAGAAATGGCTTTATAACCTTTTCCAGACTGATAGATCTCAATTACTTTCTTTCTCATTTGTTTCTGAATTTCTTTGGATCTCGGCATGATGTCTAGCTTTTGAGGATATTTTGGTCTACTTCACTTTGTCAGGCAGGTTCTATTTAAGATATTTCTTGATTGTGAACAGGTGTGGCAGTAATCAGGCCTGGGTGTGGTGAGAGAAATTTAACTCAGGTGTGATAAACCACAGTTTTAACAGGGGGCAAACACTTTCACACAGGGCAATGTAGTTTTGGATTTAGTTTTCCCTCAATAATAAAAACCTTCATTTAAAAACTGCATGTTGCATTTGCTTGTGTTATCTTTTACTGATATTTCATTTAAGGTCATGATCTGAAACATTAAAGTGTCAAAAACATGCAAAAAAAAAAAAAAAAGAAATCAGGAAGGTGGCAGCCTACTCCATGAGCCATGCTTGATACAGACAAAAATCACTTTCAAATCTCTTTGCTGCTTTCTGATATAGGACAGAATATATATATAGTAAATAGTGCACAAGTGAGTGGGAGTGATTTCAGACACAGCATGAGTACCTGAGACCTCCTTAATTTGACTCAAATAAGGAGTCAGTGTATACTTGCAAGACTAAAATTTGCAAACTCGCGACAAAATGAATTCTTAACCTTTGCCGTTTGGATCTTAACAAATATTTTGATAGTCTTCATAATTTGAGTATTGTCTAATGCTGTCCATTGATAAATATCATATGATCCTTAGTGGATTGCAGCTGTCATGGTGTGGATCTTCTTGAAAATGTAATTTTATTGTTCGTAGGCACTGATTTCTAAAACAAATGCAGGCAGTTTGTTATTGAGAGTAGGCAGCTTTTATCTATATTATGCCGAAGTCAGTGCTGCAGCAGATCTGAGCTTTAAAGGTGCCCCGGTATATCATTATAGGATAGCACTCCATAAGAAACTTTGCAACAGACAGAGTTAGGCAAATGCATAGTCGCATAGACTTAACCACTTTAACGACAGACCATGTCACAAAGCAGCTTAACAAAAATCCCAGGATGGATTTACTACCATAGTGAGCAAGCCAGAGGTTACAGTAGTGAAAATAATCTCCCACGAGGAAGGAACCAGCTTTTCAAGGGAACCATCCTCTTCTGGGTAATAACAGGGATTGTAAATCATTACCTCTATGACGTCAAACACTCAAGGATGCTCAGTATAAGCATATTGGGTGAAAAGGGTCCTGGGATGAGCACATGTCTTTTTGTCTTGATGATTACAGGGAAAAAAGCTAAAAAAAAAAAAAGCGTAAGACTTGGGGAATTGTGGATTTTTAGGTTGTGCATGTGGGAACATCTACAGCAGCACATTAGGTTTGTTGTTGGGTACTGTATGCTCTTACCACCCATAAGGTATGGAATATCGGAGTACAAGCAGGGGCTAGATAAGTGGTAGCTCTGTGGTTAAGGCTCTGGATTACTGATCGGAAGGTCAGCGGGGGGTTTAGGCCCCAGTATCACCAAGCTGCCACTCTTGGACCCCCGAGCAAGTCAATTAACCTTATGTGCTCCATGGGCGCTGTATTATGGCTGACCCTGCACTCTGACCTCAACCTCCAAAAAAAAAAAAAAAAAAAAAAAAAAAATGGTGTATGCAAAGAAAAAAAATGCATTTCACTGTGCTGTAATGTGTTGTGTTTTTTTAAACAAATAATGGCTTTGTTTTAATTGGTTTTCATACTGATAATAATCAAATAACAAACACGCCTAAATTTTACTCTGACGATGAAATGAGGAGAAAATCCCTCAAATTTGGATCCATCCAAGATTCCTAGTGTAATTGAATATATTTGGTTGTTGAATGATGACAGGCCTGTAGTTTTTATAGTGCAATACTATAAAATTGAATTCAACAGTGACTTTAACCCTTTATTTCTGTAGTAAAATTGGGCAAAATCCTATAAAGTGAAATGTTTGCACTTGGGTTTTTAAATGTATTTATTTGTTGATTTGTTTTTGCTTTTGTAATTTATTATATATATATATATATATATATATATATATATATATATATATATATATATTTTTTTTTTTTTTTTTTTTTTTACCAAAAGCCTTCAAATTTACACAGTGATCTTTATTTAGACCTTGGATTTACTCACTTTCCAGACTCCTCTCAGTGCTACATGAATATCTTCAAAGATCATGCTGATGAAAATGTTGATGGGGGGGTGAAGTGATCAAACATTATATTTACGGTTGTTACATTGAGATCACAGTCACTGATCCTGGTCACTCGAGCGAGGGCTGCTGGTGGTCAGTGTGTGGAAGAATGCAAAGAATCCTATGTGTGTCATACCACAGTCACTATCAGACTGCCAGCTGTTACAGAGAAACTTGAGCCCTTCCATAGATCCAGCTTTTTTGATCCAGAGGTCAGAAGTTCATGTCTGTTCATGGTTCTCCCTGTTTCATTTTGAACTCATTTGGCCACTTTTGTGCACCATTCATTGCCAGTGCGTAGTGTTTATTAAAGCTTTAAATAAATGAGTCTGATGTGGTCGGTAATGCAAACAGGTCAGGAAACTGGGTCATTGTCCTCTGCCTGGTAAATGAAAGTGGAACATGTCTCATGCGAATTACACTGTATGGTATAATAAAGATAGACAAAGAACAGAAATCATAAAAAAACGGTATATAGCTGTAGCTGTTCAAATATCAGGACGTGCCTGCAATCTAATTACAATCGACTTTTATTTGGTTAGATGTAACAAGCGGCAACATGAGCTATTTTAGAAACTGCCTTGTCAGGGTTACACTGACAAGTGACAAATTAGGCTTCTAATATAATTATGTGTATGGATTTAGAGTGAACAGGCAGGTAAAAAAAAGCAACAACAAAAAAAAAACGAGTGCATGCTTTAATAAAAATGTACCTCTTACTAGTTGAACTTTCTAGATGTAGCCGAGGTTGCGAAACTGTCTGAGCCTGAAACTACAGACCATGCTGACATTTCTACTTCCGTTTTATTCAGGCCACACCAACTACTGCTTTAATTCGAAATACAGGTGCAGATCATGGATAGGATTATGCGCTAGTGTATAGGTGAATTTGGCCTTGTTGTAGAAGGTATGAAAGGATTAAGTTTAATATCAGGTGTGTAACTGCATCATGGTAGGAAAAACCCACATTGCCCACACCGCTGCTTTCTTTTTTTGTTGTTTTTTTTAGGCATTTGCTGTTTACCCAGCTCTCTGTAACATCTCCCATTCATAAGAAAGGATTGAGAAATCAAAGTTCGGGATCAGCTCAAGTGTGTAATTATAAGGAGCTTTTATCTCAAAGTGGGTTTAATGATGGTGAATTAATTATGTCGGGTTTAAACGCTTTTCATGAAGCCGGAGGCATAGGGCTCAGCATTATAAACTTCACATTAACATTTGAGATTATTAATTTACATAAGCCTTGCAGCATCTGTATGCTATACGTTACTCATAAAAAAAAAAAAGAGAGGTCATAATTATACTTTGAGTGACTGTGACTCCTGGGGCCAGGATTAGACTCTATTAGGAGATCATTATTTTTGTTTTTTAAGAGGATTTAGTCATTAATAGAGACTGTACACTACTCACTAGGATGTTTTACTTCAGAATGTATGTTTGAATGGTGACTGAGACTTTACTACCATTTATTAAGCTCTATTAATCGTACTATTCCTGTTGTTATTTCACTCCTATATTACTCGTTAACATTGTTGCTTTTTACTCCATTACTTAAAAATACTTATTTGCTGTTTTCTGATTATTTAAGCTCAACCTACTGTAGCTATTTCTTTAGCACACAACATGATCACTTTGTCAGGGTTGTCTGTTATAAAGTTTTTAACTTATTGTTATAAAATTCTCATTCTTATTGAGTATAATTAATATTATTAGAATTGGTAGTAGTTTTTTATTAATATGTTCATTTTTGTTTATTATTATTTCTTAGTTAATTTTTATTTATTTTTATTTAAAACAAATTAAGAAATGATACCATCGAGTACAGGCAAAAGTTAATGTACATGCACAAAACAAACAAACAAACAAAAAATCATCCAAACAAGCAAGTGCACAATTTGCTTCTGACAGACAGCTGATTTTTGCATTCTGTGAATTCACTCAGTGAATGTTAAGAAACAATCTGACTCACTTAAGATTTAATTGTTGTTCCACATTTTTGAATGGACCAGTCATGGACCATTAACTGCTATAAATTCTATATGGTATAATGTGATATGGAAAAGTTACAAATGCTTTCCTAGGCGTTTCATGTAGGAAGTTTAGGTTTAGAGTCTGCCTCTGCTATGCTACGTTTGTTTAATTCTTTGTAGGTTATTATTTTTCTTTATAGAAAAACATTTAATAATTATGTAATTATAACCAATAATTAGATCCAATATTGTGTGAAAGTGTGTTAAACTGTATAAGATTATTACTTGTGCTTCTGTGAGCATTGCAAAGGTGAAATCCACAACAACAAATCATAGGCTGCAGTTTGAGGCATCAGTAGTGTCGGATTGAATCAACCATAAAGCCAGCGGGAAGACATCGATCACCTTTACATTCCAATTATAGGAAAATCAATGTGACACAGTCCACTTTGACTTATCTAGGGTTTTTTTTTCTCCAGGTCCTCCTTTGTTTTTTGCATTGCCTTTTGTTTATCTATCCCAGTTTTACTTTTGTTATTCTTGCATAGAGAACTGTGTTAAGTCTGTGAAACATAAAAAGACAAAATATAGGGTTTATTTGTAAATCATGGAAACAATGGTGTAAAAGGGTTCGTCTGTTCGAGTTGATTCTAATCTGACACTGCAGTAGATGCAGGTTTCCTGTAGTACTACAATAAAGCTTCAGACAGAAACGGTCTCTCAGGTTTCTCCCCGTCAGTTGGCCAGTTGAACATACAGACATTTGCTAAGTTAATTAATTAATTAATAAATCTGAATTTTACCATGTATGACTGTTCTAGTTTAGGGCTATTTCTAACCTGTCACAATTGTTAGCGATACATGAAAACCATACGCAAAGTATAAATATATAAAATGGCTGGAATAAATGTTTTCTCTGTAATGGATCACACACCGTAATAAGAGCATTGGTGACAGAACATTTTTTCCCTTTTGAAATATGTGAAAGCAGTGATTTTAAAATTAATGAATGTTACTGAGATACAGATGGGCCCTGATACTAATAAATGGCTCATCATGTCACAGCTTGTGAGTTGTTTGCATAATTTGGGTGAACAAGAATGCATTTGGCTCCACTCTAATATGAACTGATGCAACACAAGGTACATTACTGTTAAACACATGATGTGCCACTGTAAGTAATGCATATAATAGCTTACTAAAAATTCTCCATCCTGCATGTCAAGTTTTTACTTCAACATGATAAAAATCCGAATGATAAATTAAGCAAATAATAAGCAAAGCCATGGTTGAATGGTGACAATGGGTACCTTTTTAATGGTAAACCCTTCAA
The DNA here is from genome assembly GCF_014805685.1 of Silurus meridionalis. Classification (NCBI taxonomy): domain Eukaryota; kingdom Metazoa; phylum Chordata; class Actinopteri; order Siluriformes; family Siluridae; genus Silurus; species Silurus meridionalis. The sequence goes on from NC_060887.1 coordinate 30,177,062, forward strand.
GGTGGTTATGTTTTGTTTCGTCGTGGGCTTCGCTTTTAATTTGTGTCATACTCTGTTTTGAATTTCAACACTGATATGAAGTATAAGGAATATAAAAAAAATATGGCTTACTGATCGACAGCTACTGTTGAATTTCTGCGTGTGTGCTTGCCTCGGTTATTAAGCTGATGGGTGTTGACAAAGTGCGTAGTGTGGTATAAGAAATTAATGTGTTGTAAGCATATGTGACGGTGTACATTAAGCTGATGAGCTAACATAAGGATCTTTTTCATTTGTAGCTTGCAAATGTATCTGTAGCTGACATAAGAGAATAACTTGTAAGTAACATTTTGGCTTCATTCTGTTTGTTTTTGTTTTTTTTGACCCCAGGTGATGGAACTCCAAAGGAAAGTAGTCCATTTATCAACTCTGACAATGACAAGGGCAGCCTATATGACGGCAAAAACATGGCACTGTTTGAGGTAATCTAGCCAAGCGAATAATGATGATTTTACCTTTTTTTGCTTATTTATTTGTAAATTCTTCTTAATTTGTGAAAACATATTAGAATATTCATATGTATTTGCAATCATATTGTTGTATTTGTTCATTATGAAAAAATATACGCTGGTGATTGTCTCTTAGAGTTGTGTTGTCCCCTCGTGTTTGCCCCACATCTCTTTTCATTGACGAGACCTCCAGCTGTGAATTCCAACAAGTCACAGTGTTTCTTTAATTGTATTCTTTAGCAAATAAAATGTAACCATGAATTAATGAAATTCATTGTGTAGGAGGAGATGGACAGCAACCCAATGGTGTCATCGCTTCTCAGCAAACTGGCCAATTATACCAACCTTACCCAAGGTGTTCGGGAGCATGAGGAGGCCGATGAGGAGGAGGGAGGAAAGAAGAAAACCGTCAAAGTATGTAGCACACACTCAAAAGTGATCGTATTGTAGATCACTAAATGAAAGGTGTTCTATTTCGAATTCAATGGACGTACAGTTTATAAAATGTACCCGGTTGTGAACTCGAGAACATGTTTGTTTTTAATCACTGTTCTTCCTTGAAATAGGATCATATTAAGGTGTATTTGTGTTCAGGTTACACATACAGAAATCACACTCTAGTGTTTTCCTCTGTTCGGTTTGTGTATGTTTTGGCACCCTTAAGTTACAAGCTTGTGTAAATGTAGATCTTGGTCCTCAATAACAGAAAACATTTCCGAATGGAGATTTTAATGCGATACTTAGACGTGGTTGCAAAGCAAACACTCCTGCCACTCTCATATATTTCGAATGATATTTTATGCACGCTCACATCAGTCAGGCAGAGATGCTTGGACTGAATCTTAAATCTTGTTTTGAATGCTCTGCATATATCAAAGGGCCTAGCAAATATCTAAACTTTTATTTGTAGGCTTTTTCAGCTTAAACTCCTACTTCAGTTGGTTATTGTTGAAAGATGGCTGCTAAGTCGTGCCAACCACACACCTGACTCATTGCCTCATGGTGAAAGTGATGTTTATAGCTGTCATGTTGTATGCTAATAGTGACATGGCTTCTGCTGGCTGTCCAGGGTGCAGACATACAAAGTAATGATTGTAAGAGGTCATAACTTTGTAGCTTCTCACATAGAGTATATGTTGGAATGAATAAGAGCTGAGATGGTTATAGTTAGATGCTTTTTTGATTGTCAATGGGTCTGTATACTCTTAGGTCCAAAGAGGCCAGAGTGTGCCAGTGATGAGGTCATATCATATCACAAGACATTGGGTTAAGCTAGTTACCATAGCTAGTATAGATTGGCCAATATTAAAACAGATTTTCTGCTGCGCAATTATTAATAAAACAATAATAGCTCAGACATCTTTTAGTGGTCCCAGACTACGTGTTGTTCCACCCCTGTTAAAGTAGTTACTAGTGGGTTTTTCTACACCCCCCAAAAAATAAGTTACTTTATTTATCTTGAATTCTAACTTCACAAAATCAGAATAGTTTCACAGTACTTACAAAATTGCATCACATCTACAGAATTAATTTATTTTTATTTTTACTTACCGTGTTAATGCAATACTTTCGAAATGAACGCCACTTGGAGTTTCAATTCTGTAATCGTTACGGATTATGCGAAAATGTTTTGCGTTTTTCTGCTTCTACCTCACTAAGGCGAGTCCACAGATGGGGACGTTCATGGGCGTCTACCTGCCCTGCCTCCAGAATATCCTGGGAGTCATCCTGTTTCTGAGAATGACCTGGATCGTGGGAACTGCAGGAATCCTGCAGGCCTTTATCATCGTATTCATGTGCTGCTGTTGTGTAAGTATAATGTGCTCTGAAGGTTTGGTTTTCAAAATGTTTGTCCTGGTGGTATTAGGAGTTTTACCATGAGGGTTTCAAGTAAGACGTATGTAATAGATGTATGTCCCTTGATAAATGTTTCATTCTTTTTGGGACTAAAGCATTACTTTTCACTGAGGTTGTATGCAGCAGGGACAAGTTCTATGTGAGGGAATGAGTGGATGAAATTTTAGTCTGTCCTTCTTTTTCAAATGTAGCTCTTGAGTTTTATGCCCTTTTGTCTGCTTTAGGTGTAATCTTCGGTGCTTGGGACTCTAAAACAGGTATATATTTATAACGCAGACAGAGGGATTTTTTGTTATTTTTTTAACAAGTGTGGAAATGCACTTCCTGTCTTTGCGACTGTGGTCAGATTGCCACTTTTGGGAGATTGCTTATTTTACTGAGTTGTTTTTTTCCACTGTTATGACATTGCTAGGTCAAAAAAGGCATATAATCAAATCTGTTTAGTTTAAATACAGGGATATATAAAGGCAATTAAGGTTCTTCTGATTGCATGATATATTTAGCAGTTGATTATAAGACTAGTTGAAAGATGAATAACATTGGCTGGCTTGTAGTATTGTATAGTGTGTTTGAGATTCTCTGTCATAGTTGACAGATGCATGTTAAAATAATATTATTCTCCTACTCTAAATAATATATTGCTGGCAATTAAAATGCCTATCATTGTGCGCTTATTTTATTCAGCAAATGTTATTTGAATGAACATATCAATAACACATTTTATTACTCCTCATACTGTTTGTCAGAGATCACAGAATCATTCATTCAATCAGTGCTTCTGCAATCTTTAAGCTCCTGTTTAAGGTAATGGAGCAGTAAGTGGCTTTAGGGCAGCTTTTGGACTGCGAATGAGACTGAAGCAGCTGAAAGGATTTAGAATGATCATTTGTGCGAGTTAGCTCAAGGACACAAGAACGTAGGGGATTGTTATGTAACAGTAATAGAAATCTCCTTTAAGAGCAACGTCATGCTTATAAAGTAGTAGTTCCTCTTAACAAATTGTTTTTTTAAATGCTTTTATTCACAATGGATGAAGTTCTCTTTTTATATCTTGGAGGGGAAAACGGTTCAGTTCAATTCATTTTTATTTAAATAGCACTTTTGACAATGGACATTGTTTCAAAGCAGCTTCACACAGATAATGTGACAATAAAGAATAAATGATTGTTCCTTATAATTTGGAGGTTGGCTCTAATGAGCAAGCCTGTGGCAAGAAAACTTATATTGGATTAAAATTATATGGACAGTATATAATAAATCACAACAAAAACCATCTGTACTTTTCCTAGCCTGTAGCCTGTCATTCTCAGTTCTTTACTCTCGACTCAAAAATGGGTTGCTTTAGCCCAAAAAGGATTGTAACTCAGGACTCCTAAGTGGTGCAACAACAAAAAAAAAGCATTCATCTTATCATCTGGAGTTCGTCTCTGGGGCATGAATACTTTTGGGGTTTTCTAAATATTTACATGTGGTTTGGGTTGTGGCTTTGCAAAAAAATACAAAATGCAACAGTTGTATTTGTAAGGATTTGGAGTTTCCTAACAGCTATTGTGTGACTCAGTTAGGTTTGAGTAAGTGGGCCTACAGTTTTCTTTAAGTGTTCTGCTCTTTTGTCTCTTTTAGACAATGCTTACAGCCATATCTATGAGTGCCATTGCTACAAATGGAGTTGTTCCAGGTGAGATGGCATTATTGTCTTAGTCGTCACTATGTCCAACAGCAATGAAGGATATGAAACACTACTAATCCTTTACAATGGCATTGCTTGAGATTTTTATTTTCCCTTTCTCTCTTTTCACATTGTAGCTGGTGGATCCTATTACATGATCTCTAGGTCTTTGGGCCCAGAGTTTGGAGGAGCTGTAGGACTCTGTTTCTATTTGGGCACCACATTTGCTGGAGCCATGTACATCCTTGGTACTATTGAGATACTTCTGGTAAGTTTTCTGCATTAGTTTTATGGCATATTGTGGGATCAGGTAAAATAATGAATTGACAGAAATATCCATGCCCTCTCGGTTGCCAGCCATAATTGTGTTTCTTATGAAATGAAAAGGGGATAACAGGATACCTATTTTATTTATTTTATTATTATTTTTTATTTTTTACAAACCAAAAGAGAAAGAAAGATTTCCGAACTGACTAAAAAAAAGCAGGCAAATACTACAAATATATTGGGACTCCCTTTCATTTATTCAAGGAATTGTACAATATTTGTAGGATGTTAAGTAGTTTATCACTCAAACTTATATGTGGTTATTGGTCTTAAAAAGGATTCAACTTTGCCGTTCTCGGTTTTGAACAATTTTAAACAGCTCTTAATTTGTCCGATGTCCATGATGCTCATAAAATGTAAAAAAAAAAAAAAGCAGCACTTTATAACATTTTTGTTTGTTGTAGTTCTTTCTTTTGCTAGTCCGAATATAATTCCCTGTATTACCACTACAAATGAGACCAACATGCAACAGCCAATCAGCTTTCTGTTATTACAATCTTTTGAATTGTACCACAGATGTAAAACAGTTAAAAAAAATGTTTAGCTATGAGGAAATGCAAGTTTAGCGATACTTGGCTTGAATAAAATGTATTTATTTCTTGGATAATTCCAATTGCTAACAAGCGTATGTGTGCGTTTTTTTGATAGAGGTCTGAAATTGTATTCTTAATGGTCCTATAAAGGTCTTGAAAAGTCTTAAATCTGACTCAAACCCTACAGAAACACTGTCTACCAGCCAAACCCGTTCAGGTCTTTCTGGTTAATGAAAGAACATGGAAATTGCCGGAGACACCGTGGTAACCTGTAGTTATACTTGTAGTTATTAGAATGTACCCAGACACCTACAAGAAGTGAGCGCAGTCATTCTATCTCAGCTACAAAATAAAGGCATATGAACCCTGGAGTCATACACAATATTTTTTCCAATTTTGTTCCTCACCCTGAACATAATTTATTAAAATTCAGATGTCACTAAAGTTCTTAAAGTCTGGCAAAAAATCCCCTCTGAATACATGCAGCTTAACTGAATTTAGAATTAAATTTCTGCCTTTAATTGTGCATTGTTTATTATCCAGACCTACATAGTGCCCAGTGCTGCCATCTTTAAGGCAGAGGAAAAGGAGCTTGAAGCAGCGGCCATGCTGAACAACATGCGAGTGTACGGCACCTGCTGCCTAGCCCTGATGGCGCTGGTGGTGTTTGTGGGAGTGAAGTATGTCAATAAACTGGCGCTGGTCTTCCTGGCCTGCGTAATTCTTTCTATTCTGGCCATCTATGCTGGAGTCATCAAAACCATCTTCGAGCCTCCAGTCTTTCCGTGAGTAACAAAGTACACGCTTTATGTGTTTGTTTTTCTTTTGTCTAACCCACGGTTTCAGGTTGATTGCTTGAAAAAAGAAGGATGTCCATGTGGATGGTGCTTTTGATTGAGTTTTGCACACGGGATGTGGTTTCTAAAGAGGTACAGACACATAGACCAGGTGTGTGGGTTTATTGAAGATAGACTCAGTAAATGCTTATTTTCTGTAATTATCACAAGCACTAAAGCCCAACAGGGTATAGGGTTATGGGAAAATGACCAACATAAGGTTTTTATGTTACTGAGAACCTGGAAAGTCTGCTAGTTCTATAGACTCCTGTGGTGGAAAACTTTCACAAGTACAAAGTGCTGCTACTCAATATGCCTTTTAGGACCTTCGTCATTTCAATAGCTATATATTCTCCCTTGTTAAATAACGTTTTCAATATGTTTGCAATCAGAATTTGGTTATGTGGCTTATTTTCCATCTAAGGGAATTAGCTGTTACTATAGAAAGGATAACGTATTAGAATGCATACATTAATTATAAACCTTATTTGTCATAAGAGGCTTTACAATCAATAGCATTTTAGAATTTAACATTTCTGTGGTGTAATTGATATTAAACCAGGCGGATTTTAATGCCGTGTTTGTTATTATGTACACAATATTTTATATGACCTACAATGGATTTTGAAGCTACAATAGGAGCCCAGTATGTGGAAACAACCCTTTGAGCTCCATTATGATGGACTTCTCACTTACTCAAAACTATAGTATTTGGCTTTTTTTTTTTTTTACATTTCTTTGTTGTTGTTTTTTTTGGGTTTTTTTGCACATGTTTTTTTTTAGCAGAGAAAACAGGTAAGCTACAGCTGTAGAATTATAAATAATGTATGAAATTTACTAGATCAGGTAGAAAAATAAGGCTTATCATTTTTTCCCTCAAATGAGATGCATGAGTTTTGCTTAAAGTACTTTTTAAACTGATCGAAGCATGTCAAGTCAAGTGGTTTTAATGCCATTCTAACAGCATGCATTCGGTACAGTACACAGTGAAATGTAGTACTCATTCAATAACACTGATATATTCGACTATATGTGCTTTTAAAAACCTTGTGTTTTTATCTGAAGGGTCTGCTTGCTGGGAAACCGCTCACTCCAAAATTTAGACTTCGACAAGTGCTTAAAGACTGAGATCTCCAACAATGTTACTGTGACCACAAAGCTGTGGACTATTTTCTGCGACAGCCCGTATCTCAATGCTTCTTGTGACGAGTATTTCAGAATAAACAACGTCACAGAGCTTCAGGGTATTCCTGGTCTCACCAGCGGCATCATCTCAGGTGAGGGTACAAAGGGTATCACTGGGATACACATTTTTGACAGCTTTGAAGAAAAAAAAACCTATATTAAAAATTGAATACATGAATTCACCCAAATGTTTTAAAAAAAATGTTGCTTTATTTATTTTTAATGCTATGATCAGGTTTTTTGATACTTACCAAAAAGGTTTGTAATCAGATACTAGCTATCAAAATAACCTTGATGTTCCTGCTCCACAGTCAGAATAAAAACTTCTCTTTCTCTCTTTTAATTTTTGTGTGTAACCAAAGAGAAACAACCAAAGTTCTCTTCAGGAAACCCCACAAGTTTGCCATGTGAAAAGCACCAGCAATGTGACTTTCAATTCACTTTCTTTAAACCCTTTTTTTTTTTAATCTGTTTTTAGTTCAGAACTGCCATTGAAATGATTCTTTCTGTAGAGTGGTAACATTGATGAAGCTTGCTGTATCATTAATGGTGGTTTCTGTCCGAGCAGAGAATATGTGGTCGAGCTACGGCCCTTCTGGAATGCTAGTGGAGAAAAAGATCGAGTCAGTGGCACCATCTGAGCCCTCGCAAGGCTCCCATCCCTATGTACTGACCGACATCGCCACCTTCTTCACTCTACTGGTGGGCATCTATTTTCCTTCAGTCACTGGTAAGGAGGCACACTCACCACCTTCTTTACCTTTCTTTTCCCCCTTTGGTTTTATCTTCTGCTTTCATTTTTTTCTCCCACTTGTTTAGTACACTGTGTTCTTTAGCTCTCGGCAGGGCAGGTTTTTGCTAGCCCAGTTCCACCCACTTCAGTTTAATCTGTGTTCTTGCCTGGTGGCTTGCACTGTATCTGAACACACATAGAGAGTCAGAGAGCCAGCATGAAGATCGTGCTTATCTGTTCACTTCAGCTGGAAATTTCTCATGCCCAATTTTTTTTTGTGGCCTCATGTGTACTTAGTGTAACACAGTGTTCATATCAGCACTGATGGCAAATTTCCACACTTTCTTAAAATATATAGAACTATTTGGTGTATATAAAACAATAAGAGTAAATGAGGAAGATATTCAAATTCAACCCTTGAATTAAATTTAGAATTCAAATTCAGTTTGATCTATAATGAATAAACAAAAAAAAAGGTTCACATTTTTGCTTGTTCTTTTTTTGTTTTGTTTTTGTTTGCTTTTCTCTTTTTGTTACCCAGGTATCATGGCTGGATCCAACCGCTCTGGAGATTTGCGAGATGCACAGAGGTCCATTCCCACAGGAACCATTCTTGCCATAGCAACTACCACCTTTATCTGTATCCTTAATATGGTCCCTGAAGTTTTAGAATATTAGTCCCAGTAGTTGTTTCTTTTTGGGTCCGGCCTGAAGTATTTCTTCATTTTTTTCTAACTAGTTATGGCAATTTAGAGGATATACAGGATAATTTAGTTACAAATTGTATATATTAAATTGCTCCTTGTAAAATCTATTATATTATTATTATTATTATATTATATAATTATTGGTATTATTATATTTCTTGTATTTTTTAATTAACATTTTCTTAACTATGTAACTTAGACCTCTCTTGTGTAGTCCTCTTTGGTGCCTGCATCGAAGGAGTTGTCCTCCGAGACAAGTGAGTATTTTTACTTTAATAAAAATAAATAAATCAGACCAAAACCTGAAGGTTGAAAGTCAATAAATAAATAAATGTAAACAGATATCAAAGTAGTTGGGTGGCTAATTTATTTATTTTTATTCCAAAAGTACAAAATGGATAAATAATAAAGAGGAAATACAAAAGTTGCCATAAAAACAATTATGAACTGGCAAAGATTAAAAAATTGAAAATAAATAAAATAAATAAATACAAATAAAAGAGGTGAACAGATATAGGAGAAGCAACTTCCAAATAGTCTGTAGATACTGACCTTAATCAGTTTTTAAGGTGAATTATGTCAGTTACAATTAGGTAATATTTTGCATCTTTGTTCAGGTTTGGAGACTCCGTGAAGAAGAACTTAGTGATTGGTACTTTATCCTGGCCCTCTCCTTGGGTAATTGTGATTGGCTCGTTCTTCTCCTGCTGTGGAGCCGGTTTACAGAGTCTCACCGGCGCCCCTCGGCTGCTGCAGGCCATCGCTAGAGATGGCATTGTGCCTTTCTTGGAGGTGACACACACACGGTTGCTTTTATTTCTGGCTCATGTGAAGTAATGAGTAATTATAGCTTCCTGTGTGGTGGGGAATAGAGCTTACTGTATTTATAGACTTAACTCACTCATTTATCACAGTCATTCCTGTTCCTTAATCCAGCCTTTTTAAATGATACTGTTTTAGATTATAAATTATATATATATATATATATATATATATATATATATATATATATATATATGTATTCAGAATTATTGCAAAACATTATATTCATCATTCATGTGCAGTGGATGAAGATAGATAAAGGAGGTAAAATATGACTTCATGAAAAAGTGCCCCCTTTAAACTGTGAAAGTACTAACGTTTTTGCCTTCAAATGTAATTAAGTATCATTTTGTCACAAGACTCTTTGCACAATTAACTCTGTTACTCTTAGCATACCGATCTATTAATAGAACGAGTCAGACGTCGGAATAATTAACGAGTCAAACACTAGTTGATATCTAATAAATAATCGTGATCCCAAAACCTTCTTTTTTAACTACTTCAAAAAAATTATGCAAATAAGGTCATGGGTGTTGTGACAAGTCAGAGTAAGGAGTTTTTCTCATCATTTATAAGTTTTAAAATGTTCTGGTTGCTGTTGAACTGATGCTGAACTGTATGTAGGTGCTGAGAAGATATCAAAACAGTTCAACAGAAAATAGTTCAAAACAGAGCGCGCGCTCGACTCTGATTGGAGGCTCGACCAGTTAAGCTTTTATGCACTCAAAAAGGAACGACTGGTTCCAAAAATTTAGTTGAATGAAAGTTTGATATTTGTCTTTAAATTGTTGAAGTAAAAGTCTCCCAAATAAAAAGCTACTTAAGTACAGTAACAGAACACATTTACTTTGTTACTGTGCACCACTGCTCATACGTGTCTACGCTGTGTACATTTACAATATTTTAAGCTCAGATATAAATAGATCTACTGTATAGAGTTTTTAATTTGAAAGGCAAGTGTCAGCAAAGGACACGGGGAAGTTAGTAGTTGTCCAAATTGCCTTGTATGCAGAACAATGGCTATAAAAATGGAAAAGTATTTTATTATACTTTTTACGTAACTATCATAAGTCAAAGACTAACTTAGTATAAATCGGCATACGTAATCGGTTCTGAAGTTTTGCAGGACTTCTTCATCAGCCAGTCCACTGCCATCTGTATATAGAACAGGGTAGCAGGCCATCTTCTAAGTGTCCTGAGGAAAAAAATTTTCCTCAAGACTTTTTAGATCATGTGATATTTATTTTCCTCAATGTGATCATAAACAATCTCAAGGAAACGTCATGGAAACACAGCAAAACGGGTAGACGTGTATTATTTGTTGTGATGTGAACACGGATCCCTTACTGTCTTGTATTCAGGTGTTTGGACACGGAAAAGCGAATGGTGAACCTACATGGGCGCTGCTGCTTACTGCTGGGATCTGTGAAATCGGCATTCTCATCGCCTCACTCGATGCTGTGGCTCCCATCCTGTCCATGTAAGTCCTTTTAGTTCTCTTGAGCTCATGTGTTCCTTTATAGTGCTGTAATAATACTTTTCTATTAGTCGTATTTTTCCTTCTTTTTTGTTTATGCAATTTTTTTTACCTTCTCAGAAATGTTTTTCCTCCTAATTTTGGGCTTTTCAAAGGTGCCCTCATTTTTGTGCTCTATTTCCTGCTATTTTCTCTCACCTGCGCTTCTTAATTTCCATTTTTCTTCTCTATATAATTCAGCCCGAACTCACTTATCCTCACGTCTCACTGTCAGCTTATGATGATGATGATGATGACTTTAATAGACCCTCAAACCACTTTACACTCCTTAGCTTATTATTCCCATTTTCCTGCTCACCTATTTTTACTTTATTAGGTTGTTTATGAAGCTGTATTATGAATTATGACTGTGGCAGTGTGTTTTTATATGTGCGTGTCGTCTAGGTTCTTCTTGATGTGCTACCTGTTTGTGAACCTGGCCTGTGCTCTTCAGACCCTCCTGCGAACCCCCAACTGGCGGCCTCGCTTTAAGTACTATCACTGGTGAGCATTAGTCCATTATCAGTGTAGATATTTTTTTAGATTCTACCAATGAAGCATGTGTAGAAAGGCTTGTTAGCCTCCTAGGGGTCAGTGGCCTCTGACAGTTGTTTGGATCATCGTGGCAGCCAGGCATGGAAACCTGCTCTGCTCCTCTTAGCTACTCAAATTACAGAGTCTCAAATGTCTCAGAAGACACGCACTATAAGGATGCACACATTGGTTCTCCATGACATATCCGTGCAGCTCCGGTGCTCATGAGGAGGAGGTTCTTAATGGCTAAAAACACTGTCTTCCTGCTGACATTGCTTCAGAGATGAGGGTTGCCTTATCTTTGACTACTCCCCTTTCCTTTTCCTTCAAACCTGCTGTGTAAATCCCATTACCAACTCATCTTCTGGTCACACTAGTCCATAGTGTGATTCTCTCACGTCATTCCCAAATACAGACAATGCTGAGATTATAAGGGGATTTCTAAACGAGTAGGACAATTTGCCAGTGGTTTGTGTTGCCATGTGTAATGTTTACAAGTGTTTCAAAACCTGTACTACTCATGTTATTTCAAAGATGGCTTGAAAAATCGATGGTTTGGATTACTCATATTGCAATTCATCTGGTTATTGTCTTCTTTATTAGCTCATTGATTTTAATTAAAAAGTCGAGGAGGTGAGCATTTTGCTATTTTTGTAATTAACCTCAGCAAAATATCAACAGTTGCTTTTTTGTTTTTTATTTCTGTCAAGGACAAACTCTTATGTCCCCTTCTTCTCCTACAGGGCACTGTCTTTCCTAGGAATGAGCCTTTGTCTTGCCATAATGTTTATTTCTTCTTGGTACTACGCTCTGGTGGCCATTGTCATTGCTGGCTGTATCTACAAATACATCGAATACAGAGGGTAAGCTCAGTTCAGCAGAATTGGAAGCACCATTGTGACCAGCATGTCCAGATCAGCAGTACTGCATGTGTAGGCGTATAAGCTGATTTGCCGTTCTGAGTGGTTTATGTGTCACAGAAGTGATCAAGAAGTGTTAAAAGTAAACAGCTAACCCCTTGGCTACATTATTTGTGTGTATATAGAGCTGAGAAAGAGTGGGGCGATGGTTTCCGTGGACTGTCGCTCAACGCAGCTCGTTACGCTCTCATTCGGCTGGAGGAAGCACCGCCACACACTAAAAACTGGAGGTGAGAGTTCTAATGTAAATAATATTCAAAACGTCATATGGAGAAATATTTGTAATCGGATTTCTTTTTCAATACTACCCAGATTATAGTGTCCTCATTTTTTTACTAGAGTAATCCAAAAACAATTACCATTTCATTTGCTTGGAGTTTTACTAATCCCACACCAAATAAATCACCTGCCCTTACAGCACTTCATCTGACCCTCAGCATTGTGACCAAATCTATTCCTCTTTCTCAGTCCAACTATCCAAGGGTTGCCGTAATCCGATGCCAAGAAAACAAGAACTCATAGTGCCATCTGTCCGAGCGGGCAAAACGTCATGTGTTGAAATGAAACCAGTGCCCTTCTGCACTATCATTGTTGCTTAAGCCTCTTTATGTGGCTTGATGCCAGTGTGTCGCTGCAGACAGATTAAATTTGCTGACGTGCGTTTTTCTTAATAAAGCGTTACTCGTATTATTCCAACATGCTAATCAACATTGTTAATCCTAAAAGTTTGTAAATGTAAAATTACATAGGTTTGTTATATATTTGTACAGCAACTACACTTACAAGTGCCAGTGCAAATATTTGAACTGGTTTAAAACAGAGCAGGAATGAGGAGTGGCAGTGTGGGGTTTCAGGATTACGCCAGTCTGTAAAAATCCATGTTGGTAAAAAACATAAAGCAGATTTTCACTGGTGGGAATAAAGACACATTGTAAGGAAATAGGACAACACGGTGACGCACTACGTCGCATTGCTGTCTTCTAGCGCCAGGCTTTTGGGTTCAATCCTGAGCTCAGATTTCTGCTTGTGCAGAGTTGTGCATGTTCTCTGTATGTTTGCATGGGAATTTTCATGGCTCTCTGGAATACATTGTTCAGAAAACATGCAGGCATGTGGATTGAATATGGTCATTTGCCTGAGGTAGATGGACAAGTGAATGATTGCGCATATGAATGGTTACCCTGGGGAAAATTCTCCCACCTTGAACCTCGTGTTTTTGCGAGATCCACCCTGACCCTTCTCAGTGGTTCTTAAGTTACAAATATGTACCTAAATCGTGTTGCTATCATGTTTCTCTGCAACTATTTTTCTCATAACTAAAGATGGGCCATTCTGCCAAGCTGTCTCAGTGACATCCAGTTTGGGTGCATTTTTTAATATTTGATGATTCAAAAGAGGCACTACTGCTCAGTCAAAATGTACTGCAACGTTTTCTTTGCCTAAAAAACATACAAATCATTATTCTTTAACAACTGTCTATGTGATTACAGCTGAAGTTCTTAGGCCTATTTACACCTCTTCAAATCACCATGTAAGAATGCAAGCACGATGAAACTATTGAGAATTCATCGAGAACTGATGCTTGCTGTACACATCTTTCCCTTGCACTCATATTCTAGGCCTCAGCTGTTGGTGCTGCTGAAACTAGACTCTGAGCTGAAAGTGAAGCACCCTCGTCTTCTCTCCCTCACCACACAGCTGAAGGCAGGAAAAGGCCTCACCATTGTGGGCTCTGTGCTGAAAGGTACCTACCTCACCAAGGAGGGAGAAGCCAAGATAGCTGACCAGGTAAGACCACAGCTCTACCCAGTGATATCTATAAGATTTTACTGACATCCTACTTCCATTATCCAATACATTCTAATTCATTTGCTCTCGGTTAGATTGTGTTAGTGCAGGGGAATGTGTGTCCTTTGCATGTGCTAGAATTCAATTTTTTACAAGTTTAAATTGTCATACGGAGTATAAAGCACGATGAGACACTGCCATCTAGTGGCAATGTGAAAAACTGCAGCTTTATTGAGGTCTGATTATTAAACAGTTCATTTCAAATACAATATTTTATCAACACCATCAAACACAATGTTGCTTGATTACTGTTTTCTTTGCCTTATGTAAAGCTAAAGAATGCCTTCTAATCGGTGAATTATGATTTGTTATGAATTTGCAATTCAGAGTATTTTTCAGTAGAATCACTGCTTTCGAACCAGGGACTTGTATAAAACATACTGTGTGTTATTGTTGTTGTGGTGTTTTTCTTTGAGGAGAGTTTTTGTTTTAGTATTTATTGAAATAGTCTGCAGTGCCAGTGCTTCGGAACAGTTCGTACGGAGATACCTACAGAGGTAAAGCTTTAACTTGGGGGTTTTTAGGACAGAAGATTGCAATGTATCGTTATAGTGTTGGGGAATAAGAGTATATATAAGACATGTTTTTGAAAATAATTATTAGTAACTTCCCTTTCTGCATAGGGGCCATATTAGAACCACTTCATTGATTAGCTAAGAGATAATGGAGAAACATAGTTATTGAAAGAAAAAGTAAAAATAGTGAAAGAAAAAACTGTAGTGAATTAAAACACACACCTGTCTGTGGATTATCCCCCTAATACCATGGCCACTGTCCTGTATTGACAAGTTAAAGCTTCCATTGGTGTTTGCAGTAAAATATTTGCCCCGAAAGGATAAAAATGTTAGTTATTTTATATATGGGTCATCCGATTTATATGTCTGCCCACAGACATAAAGTAATTATAATTTAAGACAATTATCCTTATATGTAATTACTATACAATTGAAGAGATTATGCAGACATGCTTAACCCTCTGTGCTCCAGGGCCCTGTATCATGGCTGACCCTTCGCTCTGATATGCGAAGAAAAGACTTTCGCTGAACTGTAATGTACATGACGAGTATAAAGGCCCTTTCTTTTCTTATGTCAGCGCTTTAATTTTAAACCGACCCATACTGTGTGTGTAATATTTGTGTAATATTTACAATCGGCACGTCTCCAGGTGTTTTAATCCTTACACACATCAGTTTGTTCTGCCGTTCTTATCGCAAACCAAACAGTACTGAAGATGAGGCAAAAAAGACAAGTGAAACAATGTACATTCTGATAAGATAACTTATTTGTGTCTACATATATATGTTTTTTTTTATTTTGTAGAACATCAAAGAAACCATGTCTGCAGAAAAGACCAAGGGGTTCTGTCACGTGGTGGTGACGTCCAACTTACGTGATGGCGTCTCGCATCTAATCCAGTCAGCTGGTCTCGGGGGCATGAAGCACAACACGGTCCTGATGGCATGGCCAAGCTCCTGGAAACAGTCCAATGACCCTCTCTCATGTCAGAATTTTATTGGTTAGTCTCACAAAATCTGTATTGATTTTTTTTGTATTTGTTTTTTGTGCTTACTCTGATCAGGCATAGCTTTACGACCTCCTGCTCAATATTGTGTTGGTTCCCCTTTTGCTGCTGAAACAGTTCTGACCTGTCGAGCAATTCGTCTGTTGGCTCGGACCACACGGGCCAGCCTTTGCTCCCCACGTGCGTCAATGAGCCTCAGCCGCACATGACCCTGTCGCTGGTTCACCACTGTTCCTTCCTTAAACCACTTTTGAAAGATACTGACCACTGCAGACCAGGAACATCCCACGAGCGGCAGTTTTCGAGATGCTCTGACCCAGTCGTCTAGACGTCACAGTTTGGTCCTTGTCAAACTCCCTCAGATACTTACGCTTGCCCATTTTTCCTGCTTTTAACACGTCAACTTTGAGGACAAAATGTTCACTTGCTGTCTAATATATCATTCTCACCAACAGGTGCCATGATGACGAGATAATCAGTGTTATTCACTTCACCGCTCATTATGTTATGATGTCAAAATGTTATGCCTGATCAGTGTATGTGATATAAATACTAACCTTGAAACCACTCTGTATTCTGCAGAGACTGTACGAGAGACCACAGCAGCTCATCAGGCTTTGCTGGTAGCTAAGAATGTGGACAGTTTCCCTCGGCAGGAGCGGCTCAGGGAAGGCACTATAGATGTTTGGTGGGTGGTTCACGATGGAGGAATGCTTATGCTGCTTCCTTTCCTGCTTCGTCAGCACAAGGTACACCAAACACTGAACACACTGAATCATGCATCAACACCAGCACTGATCAAGAAAGCCTCGCTAACAAGCTTTCATTGGTTTCATTCGTTTAAATAATTTGCTGTCTCTCTTTGACTGAATCAGGTGTGGAGGAAGTGTAAGATGCGCATCTTTACCGTAGCGCAAATGGACGACAACAGTATCCAGATGAAGAAAGACCTTCAGATGTTCTTGTACCACCTTCGGCTGGATGCTGAGGTTGAGGTGGTCGAAATGGTAATCTCACGTACAGATTTGACGATATCTTTACCTCGTAATCCCAGCCTTATTGTAAACGCACTTCTTTTTTTGGTCTGTGTTTTTATGAAAACAGCATGATAATGATATCTCAGCTTTCACCTATGAGAAGACCCTTGTAATGGAGCAGCGCTCCCAGATGCTGAAGCAGATGCATCTCTCCCGGACTGAGAGGGAGAGAGAGGTAATGTATGATTTATTGATTCATTTTTGTCAGAACTTTCTTAATCTGTTTTGTTGAAGCGACCGTAAAATTACATTGTATGCTAGTGTATTTCGATAAGTTTAATCGGCTTTATCGCTTTGTTCTGCTTTTGCGATTGTGAAGTCACCCAACACTTATATAGACTTAAATGATTTTCTATAATTAGTATCATTACATTTACGGCATTTGGCAGACGCCCATATCTAGGGCGACTTGAATTATCTTGTTCAAACAGCTGAGTAGCAATGGGGTAAAGGGCCTTGCTCAGGGGCCCAGGAATGGCAGCTTGGTGTGGCTTAGATTTGGATCCAAAGTCCAATGCCTTGACAATGCCTTAACCACTTGTATCAAATAATATTGAATTGCTTTATGTTGATCTGAGTAGATGCACAGAAACATCAAGAAACATGGCGTAGACCCTTACTTAATAAAATTACACGATTTTTACAAAATCCAATAAAAAGTTTGCATAATTTTGTTACTTCCATTGAATTATGTATTTCAAATATCATGTTATGAATTTCAGTGTAACTATAATTTAATATACACTGTATATACATACACCATAACGTCGACATTATAACATTTTGAATGATGAAGTGAATAACACTGATTATCTCTTCATCATTGCACCTGTTAGTGAGTGGGATTTAGTTGGCTGCAAGTGAACATTTTGTCCACCAAAGCTGATGAGTTGAGATACAGGAAAAATGGCCAAGGTTAAGGATTTGAGCGAGTTTGAGAAGAGCCAAATTGTGACTCTTGTGGGATGTTCCCAGTCTGCAGTGGTCAGTATCTATTAAAAGTGGTCCAAGGAAGGAACAGTAGTGAACCGGCGACAGGGTTATTGGCCGGCAAGGCTAATACACATAGGGAGCAAAGGCTAGTCCGTGTGGTCCGATCCAACAGAGGAGCTCCTGTAAAAGAATAGCCTTTATTTGTCACATATACATTACAGCACATTGACATTCATTCTTAGCATATCCTAGCTGTGGTCAGAGCGCAGGGTCAGCAATGATACAGCGCCCCTAGAGTACAGAGGGTTAGGTTAAAAAAAATAAAAGCATTAATCCTTGTTGCACACTATAACGTAGCTGTATGACATCTCTTATATTGTTGCTGCAATGGGGACTGGCGTTTACCGCTTCAGATTCAGAGCATCACTGACGAATCTCGTAGCTCCATTCGGAGGAAGAACCACACTCGGGCTCAGAGCTCGGGCTCAAGTAACCAAGGTGCTGCACTGGAGGACGAAATGGAGAACGAGGTAGCGAATATGAAAACCGTGCCCTTCAAGAAAACCATCCTGGATCCAACACTCACAATTACAAAGCCACAAAGAAGTGCAGAGAGCTTTACTGGCAATTAAAACTACAAACGATTAGATGAATGTTTAATCTATAAACAGAGCTCTCTGGTACTTTGGTATCAAGTGACATGGTGGCTCTGTAACTGTGTGTTTATCCATCTCCATGACTCCTCCCATTCAGCATGAATCTCTGGCACCGTGCACAGTGGCCTCCACCTCCTTGTTAAACCCCTTGTTACCATAAATAGTCTTCCTGTCTCCTTTTCTCCTTATTATTTACCCTTCTCTTAGCGAGAGCTTCACACCACGCACACTCTTCTTTAATTATCCAGCAAAAAAGCAGCGAATGGAAGCTTGTATTTCCCGTGCATTACCTTTTTCACAAATGATATGTATAACATTGCATGGCCACTTGTTGGTATAATACCATTTCTTCATGCATATTAATAGTTTGCATCATTTGTTTAAAAAGTAAACATTGTATAAGTTTTCTTGTGTGTTTTATATGTTGTAGTGCATGGATGATTTGGTACACATATGAAACACACTTTCATCACCATTTCTGTTTAAATAGTGTTGTTTTTTGTTTTTGTTTTTGTTATAATTTGTTAACAAATGAAGTTACTTAAAAGGTTTTTTTTTATATTTCAATAGGCCAATCATTTTAATACAAGAATACATAAATAAAACTAACAAAAGTCTATTAACATTTGTACTTCTAGCATGCTTATCATGTTTGCTGTTGTAGTTATAGGTATTTGTTGGCTAAATTAGCTAGAACCTTTTTTACTACTTTTTATTATGCAAAATAAAAAAAATAAAAATTATCATTAGAAAATAAGAGAGATTTCAAAATATTTGTAAAGATTTTTGGCTTCATTTTGGTTGCTGGTGATGCTGTTCGCAGTGGGGAGCATCTTAACTTCAGTTAGTCACCGCTGAACTGAGCAAATACAGTATCAGATTATGTCTATTATATCATGAACGAAGGAGCTATGAAACTTTTTGCATGCATGTCTGGCAGTTGATGGAGCTAGCTACAGTTGCCAACTGAGTTGCTAACTAGCAAGTTATCTACCCTGCGATCCATAATTGTAAAACACAATTGTAAACCATCTGATTCGCTCCTCATAATATGTGACCTGCAAAAGTGTTTTCATTAATACATAATGCCAAACCTGCTTTCTTGCAAAATTAGAGCTTCCTCCTTCTGCCTTCTCTACATGAGCCTAAATGATACAAAGATATTATTCTTTATTATGAGCCCAATATGTTTAATTAATTTGATCAAAGTTTTAACAGAATTCTCGGACAGAAATGACCCAACATTGGAATTTCTCAAGGATAATTTCCGTTTCTGGCTATTATTCATTCATGTTGAACTGATCCAATGTTCATGACGATTCCTCAGGCGCAACTCATCCATGACAAGAACACCGCATCCCATGCTGCTATTAATGACAAAACTGAAGCCGCTCCTGAACGGATTGACATGACCTGGACCAAAGAGAAGTTCATTGGAGAACGCAATCGCAACCGGGAGCAAAATGCCAACATGGCCGTGCGGGATATGTTCAACATGAAACCGTAAGTGCCACAATTCGAGTTATTTCTTCATTTTAATGTACGCATCAAAATCAGAGATTTGGTTAGATGAGTGTACACAAGCACAGTGAAATGATATATTTTTATTTTGGTGGTGTAGTTTTGGAACAGTGTTCATGTTGTGGTTGTCAATGTGAAGGTGAAAATGAATATACTTCTATTTCTTTATTACAGTTATATAAAAACTGTACAAGTTTTGTTTTTTTTAACAAGTGTAAAAATTGTTTTATGGTTAATGACTGGGTATAGGGTTAGGTTTTATATCGTCATGAAGAAGTTTGCATGATTTCCCACATGATCAGAAGTATTTTTGTATATTTCTGGCTTTTAATATTATTATGACTTTGTTTTGTGTTTATTTAAGGACAAAGCCTGCATGATGTGTAGTAGTTGTGTCGGTTATCGCATATAGGATTTTGCAAACCATTTCTGTTCAGCAGCATGGCCCAGTGTGTAGGCACATTGTCTAGACTAACGGTCATGATCTCACCATGTGTCCTGTGTCTCTGTGTTAACGAATATACCTTCTCATTGCCAACATCAGTGTCCGCAAGTAATCGACGATGTTATAAATAACACTCATACTTTAATTATCAAAGATTTAAAACTCTTAAACACTTTCCAAATGTTTACTCAGTGATAAATAATGCTGTATGTGCAATAATACGTTGCTATTAAAAGAAAAACATACAGTATGCTATATATCTGGAAACAACAAGAACAAGGAAATTTTAATACAGTGTCTTCTACTTTTATAATTAAGTCTAAATGTATTTCCTTCCATGACTACTAAGTCTTTTATTTTGACATTATGGGCTGTAATCAGAGATGAATTAAGCAAGTTAAGCATATTTTATTACAGATATTGCACCGGTCAGGATACAGATCTTAGGCATAATTACAGACTTAATTCAGAGAGATGAGTCGCAGATTATTAATTAAATGAATTTTTATTTTTATAGCACATTTTTATAGCACATACATGAACACGTCTCAAAGCAGCTTTCCACAGATAATGCAGTGATAAAGAATGAATAAGACAGTTCTTTATGTGTAAGTTTGTCCCTGATGAGCAAGCCGGTGGCGTCTGTGGCAAAGAAAAACTTCCCGAGAATTAATTATCATTACATTGCACATGATTCTGAACTTCTTGATCGATAACAGCTTCAATGAAATTCATGTTTTAGGTTGAAAATACATTGCAGAAAAACTAATACCATTAAGGTCAATAATAATTACATAAGAGTCTCAATTCAGTGTTACATGTGTCTAAAAAAAAAAAAAAATGTATGGATCACATTTTATTTGTGGATGCAGTTTGAACAAGTAGTAAGTGTAGCTATTAAATATTTCTTTAACAGCTAAGAACATTAAATTACCTATCAAGGTATTTATTTGGCAACTAACATTTATTTAAGTAATAGCCTAAATTATTATATTTAAATAATAAATAATTGAAAGTATTGAATCAGCTATTGTATAATGAAGGTGGAAGTCAAATTGTTCAAATTAATTGTCTAAGACAATTTTTCTTTAAAGGCAGCTGTTTGGTGGGAAAACCCAATATCACCGAATTTTATCTTTTAAAAAACCCAATATCACACTCAAGACAAATTTGGCAACCATGACCATGTGAGCTACACCTAGGTGATTTTCATAACCTGAATGGAAAACCCAGAAAATGACCTAAGCAGCTGTATGCCCCATGTAAATATTGATGTAAATACTAGACTTACCTTAGCAACTCTGAATACAGCCCTATGTGTGTAGTGTCTTTTTTTATGCTTTTACTCAGGTAGTAAACCAAATGTTGGACAGTGCTTTGACTCAGTATTTCCTAAACCCAGTTCCCAGGAAGGTTAACTCACATTGGGTTAAATAAGAACTTGTATCCTTGGCTCTGGGATTGAGAATGTTGGGTTAAAGCATTGTGTAATTTCTGTTCCTAAAGTTTTACAGTATGTGTGATTAGACAAATCACAGATTACAGCATTAAGCTTCAATTGTACCTTCGAAAATTGCTGGGATGGTTGGCATGATGTACTCGTGAAGGGTTTGCAGCAACGTCTAAGTTTGTCTCTGTTGTTTTGTCCCATTTTCCTCTTTCCAGAGAGTGGGAGAGTCTGTAAGTTCACTTTCTTTTTAATGTAGGCCATGTGTCTGTGTTGTAATTGTCTCGTCTCCTCAGTCCATTACAAATTATCCTCTCAAATTGTCTATTTGTATGCTTGTGGAAGAGAGAGTGCGGACGCATGCTTCTGTAATGTCATAATATCTTTTGCTGCATAAATTCCTTTAGCTAGCATGATGGTCAATCAAAACAATACGTGCTTTTCAGACCACAGCACCTGGTGTCAGTTTGAGAGTGTCAGAAACCTTGGTTCAAGTCTTATTCTTGCATCAATATGTCTGAAAACACTGGCAAATTAATCAGGATGTGATGGAGAGCATGTGTTTTGATTGTGTTGCATTGCGTATGTGTGTTTAATTGTAATTTGCATCGAGGTCATGTGCATATCCTGCTCAATTCACCAGCTATTAGTGCCATGCGCTTTAACCTCCACTAATGCGCTTTTAAGTTACTAGTTGCTCTGACCCTGTAGATTAAATACTGTTTTGTATTTTTTTTTTTTTTATGTATATGCTTGTTTAAGTGAAATTCATAAGATAGTTGTCTGGGGTTAGTTGTCTTTTTTCCCCAAATTCTCTCTTTAATAGAATAGTAATGTTATATGAAATAAATAATAAACCTGTAAAAATATATATATATATATACAGTACAGACCAAAAGTTTGGACACACCTTCTCATTCAAAGAGTTTTCTTTATTTTCATGACTGTATTTTCATGATTGTAGAGTGTGACTCTACAATTTTCATAGTCATGAAAATAAAGAAAACTCTTTGAATGAGAAGGTGTGTCCAAACTTTTGGTCTGTACTGTATATATATATAAAAAAACATTAAAAAAAATATTCAGATGAACATACAGTATTTACACAACATATTCCCTTCAGTCCTTGACTTTTTGAACACCCTGTAGATTTAATAGAAATGTAACCCCCCAATCCTACATGCACTTAAAATGGTAGTGATTGGCCTATATTTGTATATTGGCATATAATTGATAGATTATTATTTTGAAGCTTTCAAGAAATTATCATTTTAAAGCTTGTTCAAACACGTTGCTCAATTCGACCTAGATGTTAAATGATTAGATGTTCTTTGTTTGCTGAAGAACATTACAAAATTGCTGTAATTATATTTTGAACTACAATTTCTTCAAGGTTTCAGGTGACTTTATTGTGAATTTGTGCCACTTCATTATGCCACTTTAAAACAATTAATTCTCACATAATCTTGGGTTTGTAATTGTATTTTGTGTTTGTTGCAGTTAAATGGAAGTTTTAAACCACAGCACTGAACACAGGGAAATTTCTCTACATGTTAATCACTTAAATGGTACAGAGATTGTACCAATTAGTTACAACACTACATTATAACTACATTATACACTATAAATTCGCACTAGAGTCTTCACTATTGGAGCTGCCAGCTTGCACCATTCATTACCTTAAAGTGCTCTTTTTGTCCCTGTATTTGGTGTCTCTGGTTTATCATCTGTCCGTTGAGGTTTTTACAGACATCATTCTGTTGATATTTACTCCCTCTCTCTACACTTTTGGAAAACAGCAACCAGTTGAATGTGAGGCGCATGCACACGGCGGTGAAGCTGAACGAAGTGGTTCTTAACAAGTCACAGGATGCTCAGCTGGTCCTTCTCAACATGCCTGGGCCACCAAAGAGTCGTGGAGGAGACGAAAACTGTATCCTTATCTAACTTTAGTATTGTTTGCTCTGCAGTGTATCCGGAAAGTATTCACAGTATTCGCTTCCCTTTTCCCACTTTTTGTTTTGTTGCAATTTTATTCCAAAATGGATTCATTATTTTCCTCAAAATTCTACAAACAATATTCCATAATGACAACAGAAAAGAAGTTTGTTTGCAAATGTATTAACGAAAAAAATACAAATAAAAAATTACATGTAAATAAGTGTTCACAATACTAGTAATAATAGCTGTGCACTTCCTGATGCACTTTATAGCTTGTAGGTGTTTAGTGAGTTTCACGTAATTGTTTATCGTCATCCATTTGGTGCCTTTTTTTTTATTTCTTGCAGACTGCAAAGCTCAACTCACAATATTTTACAGTTTTGCCATTTTTATCCATAACAGTAAAAATGGGGCTAAGAATTTTTTCATTATCTTTTTTATTTGAGGTGTGAAAGTTTGTAATAGACCAATTTTTCTTTCAGCACACAACACAAATACATTAAAGAAATAGCAGTATAATTAATTAAATACTTCTGGTAAATGTCTTTTTAGTGCGATTTTAAAAATAACATTTTTGTTTCTTAACCTGCGTGCCTCAGACATGGAGTTCCTGGAGGTTTTGTTAGAAGGTCTCAACCGGGTCCTGTTGGTGCGTGGTGGTGGACAAGAGGTTATCACCATCTACTCTTAACTCTCTTCCCAGCTGTATTTGAAAAGCCTTCATTGGGAAGCTTGGATTTGGGTTTGTGGCATTATGTCGGACTGGCATTTATGGAGAAAACTGTGCGGTTTTGGCCTTTAGTGGGGGGAAAAAGGCAAAGAGGCAGAGGATGACCTTTGGCAGGAAGACTTTTCAGGCAAGACGTAGAACCACGGAAGGCCAAAGCACAAACAAGCACAACAGACCTAACGGCACTCAGTGACTTTATATGTTCATTTTGTTTTCAGATTCTTTCTTTATCCTCTGCCATCCTTGTTCAGATGTGTTCAATGAAGGATGTCATATCAGTAAATGCTGTACATCTTGTTTATTGTTTTTTTTTTTTAAGGATTTGATTCCTTCATTCAAGGTTCACGTACGTTTGTTAAAACAGCCATGAGCATATTGAGATTGCAAAGCTATTTTTGTCTGATCATTACAGTTTTCAGTAGGACAGGTAGGATTAGTGTTACTGTTATTCGTTATGTGCTGCTCATGATGAGGCCCATGATTAAACACTTCAGCTTGGTGGCACTTCTCATACATATATTCAGCACTACATGTAGTATGAGGAGGCGTAGCCAGCTGTTTTCTGGCCTTTAAACCATATACGTTTGCATTTAAAATCACACACAGTGAAGCTACTGATTCAGTTTACGCTCTTCAAAACAACAGAAGAGGCTTTTTAAAGCAATGCCATTGAACCTTTATTTACCCAGACATTTCGGCCCATAGATCTTCGACCATTTCATTTGTTGACACTTAATAGTGATAGTATCATTATTATTATTATTCTACTAATGATACTATCATAAAAAAGAATAATTTCATAAAAAAGAATAATTTTCACTACAAAAATGCTTAATATATTAGTAGATCAATTTTCTGGCATTATTCTTAAGAAACCTTTGTCACTTGTATTTGTCTTAGTGTATATAGTCAAATGATTATAGTTCAGTATAGATCTTGTTTTTATATATATATTTATATATATATATATATATATATATATATATATATATATATATATATATATATATATATATATATATAGGTGTTTTTAGTTTTTATATTGTTCTTATTCTTCACCAGGAAAATCTCTATCTAACTTTGCGATCTGCACCAAGTTTAGAAATGTGATCATCTTGAACTAGTGAGTTATTTATTTGTGTTTTATGTACAGGACTAGCTGTGGTATGTTTGCCAAATGTTTGCATGTCCTCATGAAAGAATTTTATTGACGTGAATACGATCTTTTTGGTTTTCCTTTATTAACGCATCACTAGCACATCGTTCTCTCGCTGCTTAAGGGTTTATTTTGTCTACGTGCATTACTAAGGTGTTCATTATGTCCCATCAGCGCAGCAGGAAAATAGCCATATTGCGTGCACAAAGAGCTTGGACAATTGTAAGTTTAGTGGATTTGAAGATGTAGACCAAAATCCTTATTTAAAGAACTAAATATCGTCCAGCGGATCACGTTTTTTTTTTTTTTTGAGTGGTCAGCAAAGTTACAACCAATGCTGTATTCCCCACATTTACAGTAGGAATTGCCTTTAATGAGATGAACAGCTGCTCGAGTAAATGCCGGGGCACTTGATGTTTTTATTCGTGACAATCGGACACACCGTATGGGTATAGATAATTCAAATCCAGGCTAAAACAGTCGGAGCATAAATATAGTCTGTGTGCTGTACATTACTGTAGGCAACATTTTGTTTTTATTCAATTTAGTTGAAATGTAAGGACCAGATTTATAGGAAATGTTTAGTAAGCCTGATGAGCTTGTATTGTGAAAGGAAGTACTGTTTGATCGAATCATTTAACATTTTTTAAGGTAATATAATTGTCCTTTGTATCAAAGTATGATTTGTGCCAAAAAAACATAGTGGAAGGTGTTTTGGTGCGTGTGTGTGTGTGTGTGTGTGTGTGTGTGTGTGTGTGTGTGTGTGTGTGTGTGTGTGTACCTTTGTGAGAGAGTATATTTGGTTAGGTTTATTTACAGTCACGCACAGTAGGTGGAGAAAACTTGTATCTGAACATATAAACTTGTTTCTGTGATTGCAGCTTGTATGGCTTAAATATTTTTCCTGTCAGTAATGTCTAAACCTTGGCTGAGAGAGTTGTGAGGCTGGATTCCCTGGAACCTTCTGCAAGGTTTTGACCTTGTTATAATGTCCAATACCGTGCAAGACTCTGTGATGAAAAGGGGATACATCACTGAATATATTAGAACAGTTTTTTTTTTTTTTTTTTAGTTCTGCAGTATTTTGAAACCTGAAATGTTTATAGAACTGGCCATAAAAGGGAATAGCAATGAATGCACTTTGATGGACTTTTGTTTAACATCCCCGATGTATTAGTTTACTTAGTCTTATTGCGATATTTGTTTTATAGTCTCTGCACTTCAGTTACGTTACTCTAAGTGTTATGTTTAATTTTAGTAAAATGTGGGAACGG
The DNA here is from genome assembly GCF_014805685.1 of Silurus meridionalis. NCBI lineage: Eukaryota > Metazoa > Chordata > Actinopteri > Siluriformes > Siluridae > Silurus > Silurus meridionalis. The sequence goes on from NC_060887.1 coordinate 30,203,699, forward strand.
TGTGTGTATGCGTGCGTGTAAGGTTTTTGATGCTGTTATTGTTTTTCCTTTTACTGTCCCCTGAAGAATTTGGAACATGAAATGCATTGGTTTTCTGGTTCGATTGGAAAATGTTTTATGGGACCAGAACAATGAATAAATGGGTTTTAGCACCGTTTGAAAATGTTGTTTTAAAAAATTTCTGATTAGCACTATTTATTCAGTGTGGGAGGCAGGAGCACATGGAATTGGGATAAATCTATATGATTTCAAATGAATAAAAAATGTGTCCATAATGACAGGGTGAAGAAGTTAAACTTAACATGCCTCATACATTTTTTTAAGGGAAATGAAAAACAATGTATGCTTGCTTCAGCCTGATTTTAATTGGGGAAAAAAGACAGAAGTAAGTGTGTGTGATGGCTGTCTGAAAGAAAGAATGTACAGTATATATATGTAATACCTGTGTACAGTGGTATATGTAGCAGAGTGATCATATATATATATATATATATATATATATATATATATATATATATATATATATATATGAAATCAAACTCCCCTAATCATTTTGATTTAAAGAACAAAACCCTATGTTTCAAATGCGCTGTGATTGACACGCTCTACCAAAACTTGTACTATCCATTTGCATATAAAACAAGAAAGGCACTGATTGTAGCACATGTGGATGCACCATAGTGGAAAGTAGCCCTTTAAAGTACATTTGTGCCTCTGAATAATTTGAATTAAAGTGCTGAAATGTGTCTTTGGCTCATTTGTCCTTTATTTCCATTGATTACCAGAATGATTCTCAACTAAACATAGTTGAGAATCTGTGTTTATAATCTGGAACACCAGGTGGCGCCACTTCCTCAAAACAAATAATATAATGAATAGAAAACAAAAAATTCTCATCTAATCCACCAGGAATATTTGTCACCATGTTTCACCATGCCTTTGATACTAGCATTAATGTATTAACAGTATGGCCAGTGATTTTAGCAGTGGACGAAGAATGCTTGCTGTTTCAATGCTGATTACAAATACTGTCTCCAGTGTTCACTCACAATCTATACCTTTCCTTCGCACATTTATTGCATACAGAGCTAGACTTTACACTGTGAGAGGAAGTTTGCTAAATTGGCATGCAGCACAATTTACAGGCAAGTAAACTGGTAAATCTGGTAAATATTTCTCAATGAATGGAAAATGCAGATTCATAAGAAGACAGAAAGGCAGGGTATAATAAAAGATATTTATTGCATGTATGAATAGAGACAACATGGACGTTCTGTAGTTCAAACATATGTTGGACACGGCCGACATTTACAGTATTCTGATGTGTAAACAGTGGTGGACGAAGTACACAAAGCCAGTACTTGAGATACAGGAGGTAAAATATGACTCCAGTAAAAGTAAAATTGCTCCCTTTAAACTTTCACTTGAGTAAAAATACAAAAATATTTGCCTTCAAATGTACTTAAGTATATCAAGTACTATGATTTATTATTGCTAGAATGTTCTTATTATCATTTTCGTAACAAGACTCTTTGCCTAATCAACTCAGTTTATGTGAAAAGATTTATTAATAGAACTGATTGATATCTAATAAAATGTTCATGAGCCCAAAACCTTCTTTTTAACTACTGAATGTTTTGCTGAATTAGAACTTTGAAAATAAAACTGCATTAGTTAAGTAGATTACAGACTCATGTTTTATATATTTCTACTATAAAATCATATGAGATGAGAAAATGCCAACTTTCATTTTAATATAATTTTTGTTACGATGCAACAATTATTTTCGGCTATTGGCACTCAGTCATGTGGATCTTTGGCCCTTCATATGAAAAAGTTTGTGCACCTCTGGTCTAGATCATTGTAATACTCCCAGACCTGCTATCAGACGAATTCCAGGTTGCTGAGATGGTGGGGTGTATATGGGGTCATGTTTATTTACCGTGCCTGAGAGGTAAAAAAAAATAGTCTTAAAATTAAAAGATGAGGGATAATAAGCTGCACTTTATCTTGGTTAATGCCACCATGAGCTTCCCTAAAGTCACTGGGAGAAACTCCAAAGTTACTTTTGGTCAGCTGGGGGCGCTGACTACGTTGAGTGTTCCTGTACTGAGTTGTGACCCAGTTAACTGCAATTGTATTTCTGTGAGCAGTCTTGTTAAATCTGCATTGTTTTATGTCTATGTATATATTTATCTTTTTTTTCCTTTTATTGGTTTTGTGCAGTTTTGGGGAGTTTGAATTTTATATATATATATATATATATATATATATATATATATATATATATATATATATATTTTTTTTTTTTAATAAAATAATAATAATAATAATAATAATAATAATAAAACATTTTAAATAAACAATTTTAATCCTTTTTCTCAGTGTGATCATTGAATTATCTATCCTTAATCTTTTACAATTCGTTGCTTGTACTATCTATCTATCTATCTATCTATCTATCTATCTATCTATCTATCTATCTATCTATCTATCTATCTATCTATCTATCTATCTATCTAAAAATCATATTACACCTCGCCATCTCAGCAAGTAACGCCATTCTTTGTGTTGTGTGCGAACCCGGATTTCACCTGATGGCGGTCAGGGACTCCTGCTATAAGGCAACCATGTAGATAATGTAGATAAAGGTTTAAATGAAGGAAAAACATCATCAAGGGTAAAAACATCCTGATCTGAGAAGATTCAAAAATTTGTCATGTTTATAGGAAGCAGTCTGGTACATCATCACTGGTACAACAATTCTCCAAACAGCCTATGACATAAATTAACGACACAAGACAAACATATAAAATATATAAGCAGACACATATACATCATGAGTTAACTAAAGGCAGACACTTGTGATAAGAAATAAAAAATGAATAAATCCTGTATCTTTTATCACAATCTTGGATGAAAGAAAAAGATATCCTACATTTTCTGATTAGATTAGATTATTTACTGGCTTTTTTATCCTGTTTATTAAAATGCCTTTTAAATATTGTTCATAAAAGAAAATAGAACCACACCCTACTTTAAAATTGCATTAATATTGTTTTTTCTTTTTTTTTCCCCTTTTTTCTTTTTTTTAATACCTGCATTGATTATGACGGATACCAGAAAATACACTGGATGTTTTACTATAAACTGTACAGTAAACGCAGGCAACACCTGGCAACAAACAATGAAAATATGTGATCTGCGAAAAGAAAAATAAGACCTACTTGATTTAGCGAAGCCTCAATGCTTTATTGTATTCAGTAATTATTAAAACACCTGCTTCCCTGTTGTACACTTTGTACAGTTCTGGTTATGTTTATGTGTATGCTCCCTTATCCTCTTTCCCCTTATAAACTTCCTGTGCTGATACACAGAGGAGATATTCACTGTCATTCATGATGTAATCCTTATTTTAGAACAGGGTTGTTTTTCTATATATATATACTTTAAAATATATAAAGTAAAATATACTTTAAAATGAAATCTATAAACTATTACTACATTTGGGTTAATTGAACTACTGAACAAACATAACTACATTTGTGTTAACTGAACTATTGTGTATTGTTTGGTTAACTATTACATTAAACATTTATATTACGTACTCTATACCCTGTTTAAGCATGACTAGCAAGTTCATTGTTTTTCCCTTTTTCACTTCCCTCATGATGTACAGTATGACACACAATGTAAATGTCTGGAAATGTTTATTTTAGCAGTAATTTTCATTGCTAATTTAATAAATAAATCTACTACTTCGGTTTAAAAATGTAAAAATGTGTCCATATATTAGTGAGACATTCTAACAACTGCATTTCAGGATATAAAATGTGCTGCATTCAGGGTCTTATAATAGGACCTGCATTCCATTGGTTACTGCATTTCATTATTTCTGTACATGTACCTTGTACAATGACAAAGTTGAATCGTATCTAATATCTGTTACATGTTTAATAGAAACATTGATATGTATGCATGAATTCTTGGTATGTGTTTGTCATCTCCAGATGCCTGCAATTCTTAAAAGAAATAATTTGATACAAAGATGAGAAACATAGGAGTCGAGGGTAATGCCAGTGTGTTGTTAAATGAATATATGTAATTGAATTGGGCTTTTTTTCTGACAAATAGTTTGGTTTGGGAAAATACTTATTTTGCAAGTATTTATTTTAATACTTATTTTACAAATCCCTATCAGACTATACTTATACTATACCTACAGTGCAGTACGGCTCAACGCCAGAGGAACTGGGTTCCATTTTATTTTGAGATTTATTGTAAAAGGTCCTGGAATGAAATATTGATCACACAGTTTAATGACATACTGACAATGCATATATATATATATATATATATATATATATATATATATATATATATATACATACACACACACAGAGCACCTTTCTAGTAATCTAGAAGGAAATTGATTTTCATACTGAACCAACAAGGGCAGGCCATGCACATATTTATCCATACTGATTTTGTACATATGTAGTAAATATGTACTAGCACAATTCTTATGGTTAAAGGGCTAAATACCACTCATGACTTTAAATGTTGTGTGGGATTGCATGATTGTAATTATTAATTAAATATTTGGGCAACACAGTGGTGCAGTGGATATCAAACAATCATTGTTCACATATGCATATGTTCATTTGGTCATATGGTCATTTGGTCATATGCTACACTGATGTTAAACACAAAGCTCTTAATTAATGTTATTATTGTTAGAGCCACGTCTCAAACTGAAGCTTCCATGCCGAGTTTTGTACTAAAACACAGCAGACCTAGTACAAAATAAATGTAAAAAATGCAGGAATTATTCAGTTTTAATTAATTCATAAAAGTCAGTAAGAGTAAGACAGAGTACATGTGTGTAAATGAGAGGGAGGGCAGTGGAGTAGTGCTGTTAAAGGGAGAAGAGCTGGAGAAGGTGAATGAGTTCAGGTACCTGGGGTCAGCAGTGCAAAGTAATTGAGAGTGTGTTAGAGAAGTGAAGAAAAGAGTGCAGGCAGGGTGGAGTGGGTGGAGAAGAGTGACAGGAGTGATTTGTGATTGAAGAATATCTGCAAGAGTGAAAGGGAAAGTTTATAGGACTGTAGTGAGACCTGTGATGTTGTATGGATTAGAGACAGTGGCATTGAGTAAAAGACAGGAGGTGGAGCTGGAGGTAGCAGAGCTGAAGATGTTGAGGTTTTCATTGGGAGTGACAACGATGGACAGGATTAGAAACGAGTTTATTAGAGGGACTGTAGGATGTACTGTATGTACTGTAGGACGTTTTGGAGACAAAGTAAGGGAGGCGTGATTGAGATGGTTTGGACATGTGCAGAGGAGGGACATGGGGTATATCGGTAGAAGAATGCTGAGGATGGAGCCACCAGGAAGGAGGAAAAGAGGAAGACCAAGGAGGAGGTTTATGGATGTGGTGAGGGAAGACATGCAGGTAAATGGATTGAAAGAGGCAGATGTAGAGGACAGGGGGGTGTGAAGACCGATGATCTGCTGTGGAGACCCCTAATGGGAGAAGATTAAGTTTAAATGAATCCGATGGGTTTATCATTATTTAAAAAAATATTTTTTTCCTTATTCATGAATGGCTAATTTCTGTGTAATTTATAGATAGATAGATAGATAGATAGATAGATAGATAGATAGATAGATAGATAGATAGACAAACTTTACTGCTATTGCATAGTCCTGGTTCAGAACAATGAAATACATATACATATAAAAGATATTGTTGATCAAATATTGATTCCCAAGGGGGCGTGTTTTAGTAAGTGGGCGGTGTCATTGTTTTAAGCCACGCCCTCTTGCCGTGCGGTGCCGCGCCTGTGCGGTGGAAACACACGGGAGTGTGTTCAGTTGTTACGGGAGTGAAGGGGTTAACCTTTTACTCCGAGGAGGTGAGGGAGGAGGAGGAGGAGGAAGACTGAGGAGTGACTTTCACTGACACACTGGCCGCAGGACTGATAGGATCCCGGCGCGGCTGATGTCTGGCGTTGTTTCTCGTTTGCACGGTGTAATCTGCGCTGTCTGGACAGGGATCCACGCAGGAGAACAGGTTTGTGCTATTTAGCACGCGCTCTTTTTTTTTCTTCTTATTTTTTCCCGTTGCACCCTGCGTTTGGGTTCTGCATGCATGCATGCTCTTTTGGAGGACAGGATGCTGAATTAAATCCGAGATGCATTGGAGGTAAAGAGATATCAAGGTTGAGTAAAGGAAGAAACACGGAGGCAAAAATGCGAGGCAGTGGCGGAAGCGGCACGCGCCGTGCAGGTGGATGGGCCGACCTGATGCTGTACGGAGAGACAGAGCGAGACAGATAAAGAGACAAGAGTAACACAGAAGGAGAGAGAGAGAGAGAGAGAAAGAGAAAAACTGAAAGACTGCGTGCTGTAGTGCCGCCATGCTATACTAGTCGGGTGTGCAAAGAGCGAGCTCGTGAACGCCATGCTTCCCGGGGTCGGGGTGTTCGGCACGAGCCTGACAGCGCGCGTGATCATCCCGCTGCTGAAGAGCGAGGGCTTCTCCGTGGAGGCGCTGTGGGGCCGCACGCAGGAGGAGGCCGAGGAGCTGGCCAAGGAGATGGACGTGCCCTTCTACACCAGCCGCATCGACGACGTTCTCCTGCACCAGGACGTGGACCTGGTGTGCATCAACCTCCCGCCGCCGCTCACGCGCCAGATCGCAGTCAAAACGCTGGGTGAGAGATACACACACACACACACACACACACACACACACACACACTTACATACTGTATACACCAAAGGTGCGTGTGCGCGTGCATGCTCCGGTTGACTTCCTGCTCATGCACTTGTGCTCATCATCATCATCATCATCATCATCATAAGAACAATAAGTACAACAGGATAAATGTGACTGACAGTACATTCATTCATGCATCTTTAGACATAATTTTATCCACCAGACACTAATATACACCCTGAATGCACATACCCCTTAATACACTCATTCACACACCTAGGGGCAATGTAGTATAGCCAATACATCTACTCCCATGTTCCTTTTGTTGAGAGATGAACAGAAACCAGAGAACCTGGCAAAAGAAAAATCCCAGACATGGAAAAACCATGCAAAACTGCACACAGACATTATCCTAGGCTTGCGATTAAACAAAGGAGCCTGTAGCTATGAGGAGACAATGTCTGTAATAATAATAATTATAAATAAGAGAAAAATAAATGCATGGGAAAAGTGTCATTACATATATGATATCTTGTTTAAAGTGGCCCTTTATATTATACGGTTTTAAATATATAATTTTTTAGTTTGGTTCTATAATACCAAAGATCTTAACATAAAATAGAGTGAAAATAAATATCACCAACAAACAGTTTTTATTAAAAAAAAAAAAAAAAACAGCTTGTTCCTAATATTATTTTAGAATTCAGAGTAAATGATTTCTGAATCCTTTATTGAATATTAGTGTTAGGGCAGATACTGGTATGAAACACTGGATCCCTATGATGATCAGACGTGTTTTATTGACTAGTAAAGTATATTATGTTGTCTGAAATAAAAGCTCATACATATAAACAGAGGTTTGTTTTAAATCCAACACTGTCTTACTGTGAGTATGTCAGTATTGAATCAGTAATGAGTTATTAGCTTTATGATTATTATATTGAACTATCTGAGCCTGTGCCTTATTTATACATTTACTTTTCTGGAAAGCGAATTTGTGTGTTTCACGATGATTGTTAGCTCTAATTTAAAAAGCAGCCGATCATTAGTAGCACCTGTTCACTTTGTAAGCTTGTGACTTAATGCCTTATTAACTTTCATTTCCAAACAATATGTTGATATTAAACAAGTCCCTGAGACAAGACATGACATTAACAAACCCCTTAATATTATACCAGTTTCAGGTGTATTGGTTTTTGGGGGAAAATAAAATATTTGATCATCTCCCTATGTGTATGGTTTAGGAAGGATTGTTATAAATCTATTTAAAAATTCATCTCTGTTTGGGGGGAACAAAATCATTGTTTCTAACATGTGTTTTTTGAAGGAGAATACATGTTTCCGGTTGTACTGGTTGTAATGTGTTTATACATGAACTGGTCAGAACCTAGGTGTGGCAACCAAATGTCCTATCTCAGCAGTAACATCATGCAAAAACTGCTTGGGCCATATGATGGAAAACCTGGTTCATTTGTGTGGGCCATTCAGCCTGTACACTGCTATACAGTCAGGTTGTTTAGGGTTCATGTGACAGCCAGTATTTGACAGCCTGGTTGGTAGATGTCATGTTTATATGTCGTGATGTGTATGTTTCCTCAGAAGTATGACAGTTTCAGACATGCTAATCAGAGTGCCTCGATTGGTGGGTGTCATTGCACACATCCTGTGTGTTGAAATCTGCCTTCATATTCCGGTTTAAATGCCACTTGTGTGATTGTTAGTGTTGTTAAACGTCTAACTGATTACCTAGGTATGCATTTGAAATGAAGCTTATTATGTAGTAAGTACACAAATGTATTCAGAGTCTATGTTGAAACAAATAACTGCAAGCATGTGAACACAGCAATCGGTTCTGAAAGTATCAGGGGTTTACTTTTTACTGTCTATGGCATTGAAAAACCTGAGGCCTATTTTTAAAACAATATTCACTATGACTCAGGCTTTTTTACTTTTTCTTCTTCTCTGTGCACCTTCTTGTTTTGGCGGCGTGGTTCTGATGTTCTTCCTTCAGGATCTTTAAACAGACTGGCGTACACAGGTGTCTCGAGCTTTAAAATAACCACTAGATTCCCAGAATGGTTCTTCATTGGAGTTAAAATCATGCTCATGACCCAATAATAGCTCGTAACCCTGAGCCGAGTCTGTGAAGCAGAATTATCATCATGACCTCTCTTGCTAATTGTGTTCTGCTGCCGCTAATCTAGTATCTGGTTGCAATTTACTATAAATGACATTATGATTTTGTCTTAACAACAGAGTGGCAGCAAAACAGTAATAACAGCTTTAGCACACATGTGGAATCAGGAGCATATATGAATTCTGTAAAATATTGCATGAGGGAAATTTTCCATACAGAAATATATTTTGCAATTCAGTTTTCCACAGTAAGTAGGTAAAATGCTGTATAAAATGGTGTACATATGATGAGTTAAAAATAACAGGGTGTGCTGTTTTAAGAAAATAATGAATGACAGGAAGGTGAGGTGAGGTCCAAAATCATTATTATATCCCAAATTGAACCGATTATTTTCCAGTAATGGCATTTCCCCATGTGTTTTACTCATTTTTAGGCCACATCAGTTTGTCAGTGATAAAAATGAATTGGAATTATTATAGTTTGTAGCTAAAGTTAATGTCCTTAATAGAGCAGTCAATTAAGAATTTTCACCTTCCTTACATTGGACTGAGTGAACAAGACATCAAATGTAGTGTATAATACACATCTGTGAGTGAAGTTAACTAGGAAAAGTCATATGTTTGATGTTTTTGTTCACATCATATTGAATTCTCACTTCCTGTTGAAGATGAGGAACAGAGAGGATGAAGTTAGCTTTACCTTGACAGCTTTCAGTATCAGTTCATTCATTTCAGCATCACTTTTGTCACACGCATTAAGAAGACTGCATGTGTTACTAGTTTTACAGGAATGATTACTTGTTTATTGCTTTTTGCTTTACCAGAACACAGACTGGGGACGGTAAAAGTACTGTAACAATGTACAGTGTTAAGTCAAATTGTGAGAAGTTTTGGAGTCATTTTTGTTGCAGTTCTGTCAAGAATATTTGGAGCAATTTGTATTCACTTGTTGTTCTGAACAGTAATTCTGCTGGACAGCTTGGTGTTTACTTTGCTGTGGTATTTATCTAATCCCCTGACCAGACCTTGAAGTGGGGCCGGAAGTGATGTACACTGGCTTAGGTGATTACTTTGTGGTGATGTGGCAAATGTACTTAGAAGCTGGAGTTTCTGAATTTGTATTAGATCCAGAGACAGACAAAGTCCTCTCTTTTGTGTAAGGACTGTTTTTTATATATATCAGTGTAGGCAATCAAAGTCTGTTCAGGTCAGGTTGCATAATGATGTGTTGATAAACATTTCATTTGCAGGCCAGGGTCTAAAGCTCTTTAAATAAACATGATCTATTGTGCTAAGCTAGTTAGCTAGCCTCTGAGGTGGAACGTTCATTAAAGAAACACAAGGAATAAAGACTTCCTATGATGGATTATAGTATGAGGTTAATATTTGAGCTGAATTTACTGTTTGTTTACCTGAAGTTATGTTAATGTGCGAAAACAAGGCTGCCATCTCCACTTCCTTGTTGTGACTATGACTATAGGAAAGACATCGGATATATTTAGAGAGATAGAGATTTGCTTGGGATGTTGCTGATGACATTTTGATGAAATATATTTCAAATGAATAAAAGACCGTTACAGTTATACTTATAGATTCACTTGTTTGTTTTTGTCTGCATGGGAGTTAGGGTTAAAGGTTAAAATAGTATAAAGAAAGTATATTTTGAAGTAGATGCAGAAATAAGCTTGTACAAGCCAGTTAGCTAATACAAACGTTGCTTTTCTTTTTTAAAGGAAAGTAACACCATGTTGGTGAAGCTAAAAACATTAGCTAGTATTGCACTCGCTCTTTAGGATTAGCCCTTACTATTCACAATGAGTCTGAATTTGTTTTTACTGGTACAGTTTATTACTGTGAAGTAAAGGGTTATAATAAATACTAAATGTGTAGATATGTATATGACACAAGCTAGTTTAAAGGGATAGTCATGAGTAACATCTGGAACGAAGCCGACAAAGAGATATCTAATATCTGTCTGATCAGCTGATTTGTGCAGATTTTTACATTTTTATGGTATGGTAGTACTTCAACTGACTATCTTATTAAAGGTGTATAATTTTTGGCATATTCTTAGTATAAGGTATACTCTTACTTGAAATTAGTAATATGTAAGATATTACGAATTGCCCATACTATACACCTAATAATGTCCTGGACATAGAAATGTCAGGGGCCATATTGTACCCTGTACACACATTATTGTGTGTATTTGGTACAATGACACAGTTATATGCCAACACTTCAGCTAAAGGCAGGATGACAAGACAATTCTTCAGTCTTACTCAGAATGCAAATCCATTTCCCCTTTCTAGGGTGTGGGACAGTCATTATCTCCACACTGTTGGTCTGTTTACTTTGTGTGGTGTGTTGATAAGCTAATCAGTTATTCCGAAAGTGGAATGTGAACTTGGAAGGCTCTGGCTTGTATTCATAAGCATGTAGATGCAGATTGTGGATGTTAGGGGAATATGTGTGAGGGCAGTTCAAATGTGGCATTTGAGGACATTTGAGGTCAACGTTGTCATAGTTGTGATGTGAACCAATTTGAACGTTGCAGCTCAATATTCAAGATTATTAAACCAATAGTTTGGAAAAAATAATGTTTGTACACAAATTTCCCCTTGCTGTTTGGTGTTTTGCATTGGAGTTGTGAGGTTAATACGACTAACTAAAAGGAAGCTTGTAGCTGTAGTATTGTGCATATCTACATCATCATCATACGATGATTTCAGACACTTCTTACGCTTTAGTATCTCAAACAAACTTGTTTATATGGTTTCTGGCAGTGTATTACACACTATTATGTTACAAATTGACAATAGAAAATGCCATATAGCGTAAAAAGAAGCAGCCATCTTGAAAGCAAAAATACTTCCTGCTCAACAAATTCAATTAGAATTGAAATTTGAAGGCAGAATAGAAGTCAATTGATATAAAATTGTATTCATTTTGGTTTAAAAACTACATTTGTTTCAATATGTTTTATCTAATAGACGTGTTTTAAAAGGAGTATGTTTGGATATAGACTAAACTGGTAGCTATGAAAATTGTAGGTCTAGCATTAAATAAAAAAAATCTTAAATACACCTCTTTTTTGGCTGAGATGAATGGATTTTGGTTTTTTTTTACATTTCATTATGCTTCTATTAATTGAAATTGATCTCACTTTAAAATTGTCATTACATCTACAGAATCTTTTTAAAAAAAAAATTTCAAGAGACTCATATTTCTTTGACGTATCCTAGAAAATTCCAGGTACAAAGAAAGAAAAGGTGTGTGCTTATCAGCTGGAGACAGGATAAACAGGAAACACAGGCTTTTAGAGCAAAACTGCAAAAGATTCACAAGACCACAGCTCCATTTTCTGTGTTCTTTTCTGGCCTCACACATCGTGACCCACTCACCGAACAGTGCATATGTAGTCAGCATTTCCTACACCTTCAAGAGACTCCCAGAGAAATAGTGCAAGGAGTAGAGCTGCCATTCCCATGCTTCTAGTAAGTGCTGTCAATTGTCTAAGAATTCCCCAGGCCTCTGTCTTAAGCCGTCTGGTTGGCTATTTGCATGCGAATGGAAGCAGAGAGAGTAAGTCTAAGAAAGAAAGAAAGAGCTTTACTTTAAATTTGTGTGAAAATGCTTTTGTTCACTGATTGAATTACCCATCTTCTCTAAGCACTGGCAAATGAACATTCCTGACTTAGTGCAGCTCACATGCTGATTGGTCTAAAGAAAAAAAGAACTCTCATTAGGCAAAGAAGCTAGCCATCCTCATTTAGGGTGACGTTTTCATGTATTTTTCATTCAGCCTTCGGAATGCTTCAATAGCGTCATTTGGCTTTTGACCTAGTACTAAAGAGGAGCAATAGTGCATATTTGCATTTCATGTTAGCTTCACTTCCTGAACACCATGAACTACATTATTATGCAAAGCTGCTTTACAGTAGGAGCAGAAGTGTGTCCTCGGCTTTATTTTCCAAGAGTAGGTCCTGTATATGAAGTACTTTGCTTCTTCCCATGACCACTACCTAAGAGAAGTGGATTCAGCTAGTATGAAACTCACTACACTTGCTGTCTGAATGTAGCTACATTGGTGGAGGATATCACAATAAAAATGGTAAATTCACCAGTAATTTAAATATTACAGAAAGTGAAAGGAGATAGGGATAGTCTGAGGGTCACTGAATAGAGTAAGCATTCTTCTCAATGCTTATGGCACAGTGTGTGTTTGTTTCCCAGTTGGTTTGATGGGAATTCAGACAAGTCTGATCTCATACCCAGGATGTAGAATGCAATACATAATTTAGAAGCACTCATAATCTTATTTGTTATAAGTGTTAAACTAGGTGAATGGAAAGGAAATGTAAGAAATAAAACAAGACAGCATGTTGTGATGTGAAGTAGAACTACTGTTAAAACTGTTGTCCTCTGAAGGTGTGATGGGGTGTCTGGTTACAAGGTTGGACCTCCATGGATAGTTCTTCATTCCTTGACAATATTTGCAGTGTAGCAGGACAGACATCCTACTGAAAAAGGCCACTGCTGTTAAGAAATAGCATTGCTATGAGGGGTGTACTTGGTCTGCAACAATGTTTAGGTAGGTGGTTAATGTCCAAATAACATCCACATCTTATTATCTATGATGTTTTCAGCTCGTTGTGCTATAGTAGCTGTTCAGTGGATATCGGACAATATAGGATAGTTTACTGGTGTGCTTCTCTGGACGGGGTGGTAGGTGCTAGGTGCTTTTAGTAGGTGCTAAACACTGTGTACTGCCTCATTTTGGAGATGCTCTAACCCGGTCTTGAAGCCATCACAGTTTGGCCTTTGTCAAAGTCTCGCAGATCCATACACTTGCCCATTATTTTGCTTTCACTACATCAACTTTGAGAACTGACTTTGAGAACTGAGATAGATAGAGAGATAGAGAGATAGAGAGATAGATAGAGATATGCTACTGTAATTATCGGGTTGGTATTGATTATTCCAAAGTTACCAGATAATTACAGTAGCCCAACTCTATCTATCTATTGATAAATATATATCTTTTCACCTCATAAAGTTTCTTCTTTTAGATATTTGTGTACTTTTGTTAAATGTCTGTCAAACAAGTTAGTTCCTGTTACTACTTTTGTTATTTCACCAACCTCTTTTTTTAAATCTTGCATCACTGTCTTGGTGTCATGGTACAGGAAATTCACTGTGGTGAGCCCAAGCATTATGCACAGTGTGCTGTCTTTTTAAGGCAAGTTAGACTTATCGTTCTCATCCTGCATTATGAGTAATCTATGTACCTCCACCCATTTTTGGTTACTAAATATACAGTAGTCTGGTCTAGTTTTTTAACATATTTGGCATTTGTGCAGTGTCTGTTTCTCAATCTGTGACTCATAGACGTTCATAGACGTAGAGATATGAGGTTGTTTCATTTTTTAGTCTTGGTTTATAAGGGATTAGGGTACATATAGAGGAAATGAGAGTGAAGCTGATGAAACTGTAATCAATGATGACCTTTATTAGAAAAAAGTCATTGCTCTTATTGAATCAATTTTGTTTCTTAATAGAAACAAACATAATTTTATAGAAAAAGATCGATCATATCTGGGAAATCACCAGTGCAGTTTGCTATTATGTAATTATTGATTCATTAACGATGTGGTCATCATGCCCGCTAATTTGCTGAATGAAAAAAAATTCTATCATTTTTTTAATTTCCTAAAATTGTCTATTCATACAAATCCCAAAATATCATACTTTTTAAACATACCAAAAAGCTAGCTATAATGAAGAAGAGAAGCAAGCAGTGATCCCTATGAGGCTCTGGTCTGACCTCCCACAATACTCTCTGACTAACGCCCACACAGCTGGTAGGAGGAAGATAAAAGAGACTGTAGACTGACCAAGTCAAACAATGGCCTGTATAAACTGACAACACACAAGAAATTCAAACACTCTGGGTTCTGCACCACTAATGCCTGGGTGAGATAATGACGGTCACATTTAATGGCCTTTGCGGCACTACTATCACTAATTGGTAGTGATGAGAGCAGTGCTTGATAACACACTGTTATTTGTGCTTTGGTTATGTTTTATATTGTGGTTAAATAAAATTTAGTCAAAACACAAAGCCAGTTTTGTCTTGCACCAACACTGTTTTTAAAACAATGAATTAACTTATGTGATATAACTCTTATTGAGTTACATCCAGTATTGGAAATAACTTCATGCTGATTGTATTGCGTAGTTTGTATACTTGGTGAGCATTGGGAAGAAATTAATATATTTTCATAATGTTCTTTCAGTAGGTTGAACCTGCCAATGCAATTCAACACAAAGCTAAAACCCAAAGGGTTTGATTCCTTTTATACTTCAGCAGTTATCCAACTGTAATGATTTTTATGTATTACAACTGTTAACAGTTACACTTCCTGAGATCCTTTTTTTCCTTTCCCTTAAAATTAATCACATAAATGTAGCTTCTCTTTATGCCCTCTATGTTGATGACTTACCTAGTTACAGATCTACGTGCTGATGCTGCTGACTTCTTCTATAACCTAAATCAATTTTTCCTCACAGAAAACTTTCATATAAAAAACGTTTAGATGTTTATTATCCTTTTACATGGAACATGGATATTTCTGTTAAAAATTAGTTAGCTTTTGAACAGAATCAAGCATTCAGGATCCAAGTTGTACAAAACGTGGTACATAACTGTTAAAACTGCTTTTTCAGCTGAGAATTTCTGAGTTGGTTATTTAAAGCCCTTAAAGGTAGTTTTAAGGTCATAAAAGTCAGTTTTATTTCCCTCAGTTAATACTGGAGTCAAGTTCATTTGTGTGCAAGACACAAATGCAAGACACTAAGTTGGGGGCTAAGCAGGATATTTAATTGGGTAAATTCAATATTTATGCATATTCCATAGCATGTTTCGAAGCATTGCCAGGCAACCATAAATAATATATAATCTAAAATATAAAGAATAATTAACCGGAACAAAGCATTCATGAGAACATGATTTAGAGTCTGCAGAGGTACTTAGACACAATGTGGTATAAAAAGACAAACAAATATAGAAGAAGCAACAAAACAGGTGGACACAAAGGGATAACAAATTCAATAATAGTACAGGGACTGAGACAAAACCAGAGCAAACACCAGTGCATGGAACCGTCATATGAAAGGACGAATCTGTGTCAACACCGAGCATAATGTACAGAGTATAAATCGAGGGTCTACAGTTCATTGGCAAGGAAAAAGAAGAAGTGTCATTGTGCACATTGTAACTGGAATTCGCCTTTTAGGCAGCAGGTTATAAAAAGGTTGTAAATATTGGAAAAGAAGTAAATATTGTTCTTAAGTATTTTAATATTGCTCAGCATTGCATTAGCATTACTGTTTTTGTATGTGCTTAAGCAGAGAATCAACTAAGTCTATATACACTCCTGTTTATTTAAGTGCAGGACAGGACCTACAGTCTAGTATGTTTTTTTAATTGAAATCCTCTCAAAGCTCTACCAATGTCAATAAATCATCGGTGCTTGTGCTTATTGCTTAGATGCCCCATGTCACATCCCTAATGAGCTGTCATAACATCCTCTATCTTTCCTCTTTACATTCTCACACCGTTTCACTCCCTGTTCTTTGAGAATGACTGTGTTTTAGCTTCAGATGTCCTTCTTCCTGTACAAGTTCTGGAATGAGGTGGTTTATTTATAGCTGCCATGAGCAAGCAGGAGCAGCTGATGAGCTGACAAGTTGACAGGATGAAAGAATGGCAGGTAGAAAGGCAGACCTTGAATATTTAAAAGCTGTGAGTGAATTTGTCTTTCTTTATTACGTAAACCATGAAGTTTCCATTCAACTTGTGGATGTTCTGACAATGTTGGTGATTAGATCTGGCTTCAGCTTTCTTTATCATTAACAAGAGCACAGTCTACAGAAAAGACATTGGGATTTTTTTTATTAAAAAGATCATAAAGGTTAATTAGCAAATAGTAAAGCTAGTTTCAATAAGTCACTCTCCAGAATTGCATGGCGTTGAAGTAAATGGTAGCCATTTTGTTTCAGTATTCTTTAACCTGGCATAAGTCTCCAACCTTCCTTACTCCAAAACAACCCTAGACAATTAAGCTTCCAACTCCATGTTCGACTGTGGGGGTGAGTCAGTCTGCGAACATCTTCTCTTCTGTTCTCCATCATACACAAGTTCTTCAATTAGATCCCAAATGTCAAATTTGGACTCATCTGTCCACAGAACAATAACTGTCTTTGTCCTTTACCTCATTGCATACAAACAAAAAGAACATGCATGTATCTCAAAAACTAAAAGAAAAAATCGAGGTGTTTCCAAACTTTTGACTGACAGTGTATTTCACTGCTTATGATCTATTATTGCATTAAATAGTGATATTGTGCAGTAATTTATTCCAGTTATTGCAATGCAGTAAAATATAAACAGCTGCTTTTGGGAGTGCTTTGTTAAATTCGAGGAAATCAAATGTGCTTTTGGTTTACTGTTAAATTGATCAAGTACAAGCTTGTGATTATATCGTGCCAAAACAACGAGTATTTATCATATTTTTTGAACTCACTGTACTGAAAACATATATTGTGACCCTGCTCTTTTAACTGCTGTATAATCATAATAGTTGAAATGAGATTAGGTTTGGAATGATCATGTCTCACATGCTTAAGGCACGTGTTTCTAAATCTCTCCTCGTTACTAGCAGTGGGGGAGAGCAGGGAACACACACTATCTTATTATGTTAAGATTTGTTACTATGGCTAAGGATGACCTTGGATCCTATTCCATCAAGAGAGTTTTCTGTTGTTACACTGCATGTATTCTCTAGCAATGGATAATGATTTGAAGCAAAAGACATTTTCTTTGACAGATAGCAGTCTGTTTTATTGTATAATAACATACAACACATGTTTCCAAAAAATCAACAAATTGTGCTTTCTGTGTCACAGGAAGAGATGAGCCCTGTTCATTTTATTTATTTTTATTTTTATTTTTATTATTGGAATGAATGGAAGTAATTATAAGGCATGCACTTCTACACAAAGTGCGTTTGTTAAAAATGCAGAATAGAAACAATATAAAGGACCCACACGGACACCACATTGGCGTACAGGGATTCTGGTCATGTTTTAGCAAGAAATTAGCCAAAAAATGGTTACTAGGGGTGAAATGGTACAGACAATTCACGGTTCGGTAGGTACCTCGGTTTTAAAGTCAGGATTTGGTTCAATTTCTGTACAGTTACGGGGGAAGAAATGCAAAACAAAATTGCTTGTCATTTTTTTATGCAGTGTATTATTAACATTTTCGATCATTTGAACAGTTTTTATTTAAAACAATTTTAAATAAAAGGCCTGCTTGTTTAAATTATATAAAATATTATTATTTTTAAATGTAATACAAAAATGTTTTTATTAATCCAGTGGCGGGCAGAGCATTGCCTTCTCTGCTGGCCCTAACACTATCAGAAGCACTGACCTACATTTATGACCTAAATTCTAATATTTGTTCCATGAAATTGTATTCATTTATTCTCCACAGTTATTTTCTTCATTTTGTAGCGTTTCTCTTGGCTGCACTGCTTCCAGTACATGTATGTGGATGTTAGATTTTTCTGACTAATAAAATTTCAGCCTCTATGTGCTGCCATGTCAATCTAATCTGCCCAGAGCTTTCACAATCAGTAGTGCTGGACAATGTACCTTAGACTATATTAGCAATGGGTCTGTTTCTTTAACCAATTAGATTTCAAATTTGCCTCACAGGGCAGCTAGCTGGCCCAAAATAGCATCAGCATTTTTCCATCCTCTGATTGGTTGGTTAGAGGGAAACTGTTACAGCCAAGTACGACTAGACTTTTTTAAGCCCACAATAGCTGACAGAGAAAGAAAAATTGATTTGTTCTCGGACATTCACAAAAATCCACTTTCTAGAAAAGCTAGACATCTTGAGTTGAGGTCGGCCAATCCCGAAGCTAGCTAGCTTGTCTCTGTCTGGGAAAGGGTTTGTATGAGAAAGTTATACTCAAAGCACCAAATTTCAACTGCTCTAATACAAGATACACAAATTTGTATGGTCCTATCAAGCAGACAAAAACATGAACATGATTAATAGGACATGTGGCTTTGCATAGTCCATGTGCAGCTGTTATCACTTAGTGTGTGCTCATGTTTGTTGGCAGTTATTTTGACAATAATGACTGTATGTTGAGTTATTTTCAAAGGACAGTAAATCTATACTGCTATACAAGCTGCACATTGACTAAAATATATCCATGGTTTATTTCTATAGTATTGTCCTTTGAGCAGAATTTACTAAAATGAATTCCTCGCACAATGTAAGTCAACTGCAAATTGCTACCTGTAATTATATTAACCTTTAAATATAGGGCTAAATAAAGACAACCTATTTGTGGCCTTTACACGCCTTGTTCATTTAAATCGCACCTGCCCTCTGCCCTTTTTCCATTTGCATGAAAATCAAAGCTGGAATAATGACGTGTAGAGTTTGGTGTTGTATTCTACCATGCCAAATGTAGAAGGGTGACTAATTGGTCCCGAGGCACAGGGAAGCTGTGTGGTGCACATGGCATCAATGGCACATGAAGTCAGTCACTATGACTGGAATGGTGCCCTACATTTTATTTTAAATGGCAATGTTAATTATTTTTTTTGCATACTGGCTATTTTTCAATATACGCTTTTGGATTGTTTTGTTATTCATCATAGTGGAAAGTGTATATTTAGAGTATGATTACATATAACACCAACAAAGAAAATTCATGGTGATTCAAAGAATTTTTAGCAGTGACCTGACCTGTGAATGTACGGAAGAAGCACCGTGTTGCACTGGATATGCGAGCATCTGAAAATCTAATTTTAGTTACTTCCTAGGAGGTCAAGTTCTGACAACATTGCAGAGTTACTATAAATAGATTGAATATTACAGAATAAAACATGAATGAATCATTTCTATTCATTAGCTTCATTAAATATTGAAAAGTGTAGTCATGTCGTTCTTTTTAAAGGTCTTATTTATTCTAGGAGTGTGGCTCACTGTTTCTTATATCAGGTATATGAATATGAATGACTCGATTTGGTTTCTGGGCTGGACGGATTATTAATGTAATATTGATATTGTGATAAAACGATATTGTGATATACTTTTTTGAGATATCATTGGTATCGTGATGTAATTGTTTTTACATTTTTAATAAATGATAATGAATGGATGACTTTAGTAAACAAATTTAATACGTTTTGTAATATTATTTTTCTTCTTCTTTCGGCTGCTCCCATTAGGGGTCTCCACAGCGGATCATCCATCTTCATACCCCCCCTGTCCTCTACATCTGCCACTTTCAAATTAACAACTTGCATGTCTTTCCTCACCACATCCATAAACCTCCTCCTTGGTCTTCCACTTCTCCTCCTTCCTGGTGGCTCCATCCTCAGCATTCTCCTACCGATATTCCCCATGTCCCTCCTCTTCACATGTCCAAATCATCTCAATCGGGCTTCTCTCACTTTGTCCCCAAAACATCCTACTGTCCCTCTAATAAACTTGTTTCCAATTCTGTTAATCGTCGTCACTTACAATAAAAATCTCAACATCTTCAGCTCTGCTACCTCCAGCTCCTGTCTTTTACTCAATGCTACTGTCTCTAAACCATACAACATCGCAGGTCTCACCACAGTCCTATAAACTTTCCCTTTCACTCTCGCAGACACTCTTCTATCACAAATTACTCCTGCCACTATATATATATATATATATATATATATATATATATATATATATATATATATATATATATATATATACATATATTTTTGTAGAGTAGAAATGTCCTCATGTATCATGTTATTATTTCCCCCATTTAAACATAATAGGTTATATGCACAACATTTTTGCCATTGTTTTCAGGTACACTTACCATATAGGTTACTTTGTATATGCACTGTTGCCAATCTGTTACTTTGCACAATAACTCAGCTCCCCACTGTACCCACCATGTCCATGAAAGAATAGAGACCACCCAGGATCCTTGTTGACTAGATATCATCCAGGTGGTGACCCAGCACAGCAGTGGCCCTGACATGATAATGACCCTTTACTGCACGTAGTTGTGGATATTAGCAAGATAGCAAATCCCACTAAGTGATGCTAATGGCCAGCCCCCTGGCTGAGGGCTTCTTATTAAAATTTATGGAGTTTGATGAGTCCAGGCCTTTCATGGAGGCCAACTGCAAATGGCTCCTTTTTCGAACGATCTGCTATTTACGGTAGATGTCTTGTGGTAGAACAGAAGTGCAAGTTCTCATAAAGAGCTCTACATTACATATGCCAGTTTTTAAGCTGTTAGTATGGAAATGTCACACTTATTTACAGTGATTGTTTTGTTTGTCAGAAAGAAGTAAATTACTTAACATGCCTTGATTTTTTTTCTTGGTCCAGATTTTCCTAGACACTTTTGTTCAAGCTTCTCAACCACCTAAAGTGAGATTCCTGTTTGACATTTAAAGCTGTTAAATGTACTGTGGTGGATAACTATTGTGTCCTTTCACATGTGTTAAAGGCTGTAGTGTATGGTATTGTTTTAATGCTATTTATTTAGTTCTAAGACTTAAACATCTATCAATGGCAGTGCAGACAGAAGTCTTTGGATCAGTAAAACTAACATTGCTGGAGCCTTAGAGATGCACTCATCCATCACAATTGATAGCGGCTGCATTTAGATGCTAATGTAGACGGCTAATGGCTTTTGCTCTTGGGTGCTAGAGTCAGCAACCAGTAAAGGGTGTTGTTCAGCAGAAAGGTGTCTGGTTTTTGGACGTATTCACATCCAGTCATGAGAGAGCTGATATGCTGACCTGATTATTTAAGGTTGTTGACTGTTTGTCTCGAAATTTACTTTCCTTATATTGTCGATGACTGTTATGTTCCTTATTACTATGCACAGTAGTCTGCTTGTTATGTATTACACATAGCCCATGTTCTATGTAATGTGCTTAAGTGTTTTTAAATTACACATTTTTGACAGTCTGGCAAATAGAGGACCAGTGTTTAATATTCTGGTTTTATAAACCCTTTCAAAACTGTTTAAAGTGTTAAATACATACTAGAGCTGTAACGATTCCTCGAGTGACTCGAATAATTCGGCTTTTTTTTTTGGAAATAAAGTCGGAATTGCAAAAAATAAAAGTCAGAATTTGCAAAAATAAAAGTCAGAATTGCGTGAAAAAAATATTTTGTGGCAAAAGCGGGCCAAAGAAAACAACAAAGTTTCCTAAGTTTGGGATCATTTCAAACTAAAACAAAGAAAACACAGTGCAGAGAGTTTACTTTTATTTTTTAATCATTGGAAATTAATTTTTATATTTTTATTTATGATTTTTTTTTTATTTATATATTTGTATTTGCATTTTGATGTAATATGGCAATTAATGCATTAAGTGGTTTTGTATGCAAATATTCTTGTATGCAAATATTAGCAATAAAAATGCACATTTATCTAAAAAGGAAACAAATGACTTTGACATAGACCCGTCTTATTTTCTCTTGTACATTTAGTATTGCTCTTTAATAAAGAAAAAGTACTTCTTACCTGATTATTCGATTAATTAATGGAATAATCAGTAGAATACTCGATTCCTAAAATAATCGATAGCTGCAGCCATAATACATACCTTACTTACCTACTTACTGAATACTCAGCTTTATCTTTAGCTTTATCACATCCAATACAAAAGTTCTGAGTGGCAAGAGTTTGGACAACAAATGCCATATACAAATATAAAGCATCCATCCGTATTTTGTAAAACAGGTATATTATTCTCTTACATGGGATTGCTGGGAATATTTGCCTGATTTTTGGAATATCAGAATAGAGCATTATTTTCACCCAAATTTATGATCACAGTCTTGATATCACCCAAATGAGGATGGGTTCCCCTTTTGAGTCTGGTTCCTCTCAAGGTTTTTCCTCATAACATCTAAGGGAGTTTTCCTTGCCACAGTCACCACGGCTGCTCATCAGGGATAAATACACATCATTCACCTTAACTGTTAATTTCTGTAAAGCTGCTTTGAGACAATGTCTGTTGTGAAAAGAGCTATAGAAATAAACTTGACTTGACTTGACTTGACTTGACTTGACTTTTCTGTCAGTCCTGTCTTTGGTTTGCATTTGGAAGACACTTCATTGAGAAGTATATGTTTTGTAAATTTAATTTAGCTGTCTATTTTTTTTAATTATGGTTTTATTCCTATGTCTGTTTTTGGAAATGGACATTATTATCGTCATAATTTTTTTTACCCTTTGGAAAGTCCAAGCTGATTTTTAAGAACCGAAAAACAAAACCCACTTTTGTCCCTATAAATGATAAAGACCTCTGTTCTCTTGGGTTTATTCTGCAATTTCACTTCCATTATTACAACATGGCTCTTTGACAATATGAAACATTTGTGAGAGATCAGTTCATATCAACAGGAGAATGGAATTTTCTCTCACAACACTGCACATGGATATATTTGACAAAAAAGCTTTTACAATTGGATTCACATCCTCAAGAAAGACTTCTTTACAGTATATGTGTGTAGAGCCATGTTAGTCAGTATATAAGAGGCTGTTATTCTATCCAGATGAGACTTCACCAAATATTAATTTTAAGGGTGGGGACAGCTTGTACACCATTGTATTGTATTGCAGCAAAGAGCTCTTGCACTCTTTTTTTTCTGTTTGTTTTTTGTTTTTTTGTTGTTTTTTTTCCAGTGGTTAAATAAATGAAAAACTGTACCCTAATTTGTTTAGTTTAAAAAATTACACAGACTATGTTACAAATTTTAGGGGTGCCAATAATTCTGGAGGGCACTGTACATCGTTAAAATATCAGTTTAATGTGATGAATATTAATACACCACAGCGCTACTGAATTCTGTTTCTTCTATTTTGATTGCTATCATTTCTATAGTAGGATTTCAGTCTTGTAGGGTGAAGACAGATTAAAAGGTGTGTACTTGTTGAGACAACAAAGCTTTCTGTATAGAGATGTTTGCTTAATATTTATGAAAGGAGTGTCCAGTATAAGTGTTTTCTAAAAGGTAAGATAAAGCTTTAAATGTATGTTTTCTGACATGAAAAAGACTTGAGGACAGAGGGCTTTATATGTTCTTTCTTTTTTCTAAATGTGATCACCTTTTTGCAACCTGCAGTTAACAAATGTCCACATCGAGCACTGACGGTTGAAGTATAGATATTATTTGTATATACTTTTGTTCCAAGTTACCATTATGAAAGCATTACTACAGAGTACATATGGAAAATGATTTATGTGTCTGTGATTGGACAGTCATGTAAGAGAGAGAAGGGATCAATAGTACAGTATGGACTGGGCATGTAGCCTGGGGGACATGTAATTTAATCTCAGAGTTGGCCTTCTGCTCAAAGTCTGCATGCTCTCTCCATCTCTCTCTCTCTCCCCCTGTCCCTCTCCCTCTCTCTCTCTCTCTCTCTCTCTCTCTCTCTCTCTCTCTCTCTCTCTCTCTCTCTCTCTCTCTCTCTCTCTCTCTCTCTCTCTCTCTCTCTCTCTCTCTCTCTCTCTCTCTCTCTCTCTCTCTCTCTCTCTCTCTCTCTCTCCCTCTCTCCCGCTTTAGCCAGTGGACTTGTATTTTCATGTCTGTATGACGCTTATTCTGGTTTTGGTTTGTACTTTGTACTTTTACATTTTCTTGAATAAGGAAAATGTATGTTTATGTGCTATTTTTGCTCTGCGGCAGTAGCACACATCTGACTGATGTGCATACAGTGTGTCACACAGCCTGTGTTTCTAAATCTTCATCTATATGCCACACATGTATCTGACCTTTATAATGAGGACCTTTAGGGCAGAGGTGGGAGTCTCAAGAGACCTCAGGGTTCGATTAAGTTTTAATTGCAGCTGCCATGATGCAGTTATTAATGGATTATTTCTACAACTTACTGCATCGTTAATTGCCAATATACTTTAAAAAATGTTTTACTTATGCTGCCTTTAAAAACATAACATTCTCCATTATGAAAGATGCTTATAAGACTATATTATACACGGATATGGAAATGTGATATTTCAGTAAATTATGGATGGAGCCACTAGGAAGGAGGAAAAGAGGAAGACCAAGGAGGAGGTTCATGGATGTGGTGAGGGAAGACATGCAGGTAGTTGGTGTGAAAGTGGCAGATGTAGAGGACAGGGTGGTATGGAGACGGATGATCCGCTGTGGCGACCCCTAATGGGAACAGCCGAAAGAAGAAGAAGAAGATGTCAGGGGATTTTACTGATAGTGTAGTATTTGCCCCCATATTTTTTAAATAGTGAATGAAAAATGTTATGCTTTTTTGTTTTTCATGATATTGATTTCATATTTAATTTGCTAGCAGAACCTTAAAATCAATTGGCATAAATACCCCGTATCATAAATTTTTCATGAACTACTATTTTAAACTTATTGATTTTTCACTCCTCAATATTGTTACAGAGTATATATACAGTAAGCGGTACACAAATACCAAACACAAAATTCCTTGTCGTTTTTTTGTTTTTTTTATTACACAGTTTATTATTATAAGCATTTGTGATCATCAACATTTGAACAATAAAACATTTGTTTTTTAAATAAAATGCCTGCTTGGTTAAATAATATTTTATAATATTTTATAAAAATAACATTGAATAAATCAAATTATGCAATACACTTTTTTATTATATTGTTTAAATTCAGTAATCAGTTAAACTGGCACAAATTAAATTGGTTAAATAAAATGTAATATATAGAAACATTTTATAGTTTACATTTGTTAGACACCTTTTGGGAAATACACGTGTATACACTCCCTCGTTATGTGGAATTGTCAGGATTTTCTCCTTTTAAGAGAAATTCTTCAAGCTGAACAAAAGGTTTTGTACACAAAAAAGGTTTGCACTTGTTGAGATGAAGTTCTCTGTAAAAAAGACATTTGTGTGACATTTATTTAAGGAGTCTCCAGTAACAGTGCTTTACACTTTGTTTTCTAGTAATATAACAAGCTCAGTTCTGTGTATTTTTTTTAATCCATTTTCATATTGCATGTTTATTGCTGTGTTGGTTGTTTAATAGAGGTGTTAATGGACTGAATGGCTTGTGCATAATGTGTATTGTGACTGCTCACTACTCATGTGAGCACATGGCTTAATTCGAATATTGGGAAGCCATGCAGCAGAATAAGCCTTGTGTGTGATTAATGTGGCAGAGCACAGAGCTCCCATCAACAGAGCTCAGCTGGAGTGTGCCTGGCTCTTTGTCATCGAGTCGCAGCTGCATCCTATGACACACGCACACGCACATGCAAACGCACATACGCCTTTCCTAAAACGACCTCCATACACTGTCTTCCCTGACAGAGGGCAGGGGTGTGGTTGTGGCTAGAGGAATATTTTATGGGCACGCGACCCATTATGTGTAAAGTGTTAGCAGGACCTGTTTTACTTGCTCCTGCTTGAATGCAGCTTGAGGTAACAAGATAAGGAGTAAGCATATGTGTGCCTACGTGTGTGATTGTAAAGGGGTTGAGCTAGTATTGTGCAGACACCCATGTGCATTTCTTCTTATTGGTTCATTCTTGTGTGTGTGTGTGTGTGTGTGTGTGTGTGTGTGTTAGACTCTACTTCTGTGTCATTGTTTCCTGGGTAACGCATTTCCTCAGTGACACGGAGGCTCCTGAAGTCAATAACATGCATAGTGTATTAAAGTCTAAGTGTTAATGTCATACTGGTGGTGGGGGGGAGGGGAGCAAGTAATTATATGCCTATAATATTTTCTTTCATTTTAAACCACATATTTTTTTATATTTTTTTTATTAATTGCTCAATATCTCAGGTTCTTATTCAGCTGTTTGTCTTCACATATATTTACCAATAATTGCTATGAAATACTTAATGCATATACTTTCATACGGCAAAACTATTAACGAAATGTGTGTATTAACAAGAACAAGTGTAAGAAAGCATTGAGTTTAAGAGTTGAATTAAATAATCACTTTTGGATATTAGCTATAAAGGCTTAATGGCAGGTCCAGGAGGCCTGGGGTGCATTCCAGTTCATTCCAAAGGTGTTCATAAACAGGCCAATCAAGATCTTTCACTCCATACCATGTAAAGCAATCTTCATGGAGCTCACTTTGTATACAGGGGCATTGTCATGCAGGACAGGTTTAGGTCTCGTAGTTCAAACTGAGGGTAAATGTAATACTACCACATACAAAGACATCTTGTACGATTGTCTGCCTCCAACTTTGTGGTAACAGTTTGCAGAAAAAAACATGTTTTAGAAGTCGGTGTCCCAATACTTATGTAGAAACAGCAAGAGAGAGAGAGAGAAACAAAGGGAGGCAAAAGAGGTGCTGTTCAGTGGTGCTGAGCAAAAGAAACCATTGTTAGATTTCTTGTTTATGTTTATGGCAGTCGATTTACCACCTTCGGAGATGTTGAGGTTGTAGTTCTATGATTGAGGGCGAGTCCAGAGGGATGTAGCCACAGGGTAACACTCTGGAAACGAGATATATTCATTCAGATATATTCATGTTGACGTATGAAATTTATCGGGTTAAAAACGAATCGTTATGTGTTAATAGGACAGGAATATATTTTAATCTGTAGTCAGTGATTAGGTACACACCTGAACAGCTGAACAGTCACTCATCAGGAAACCGTAATACAGTTTAGCTAGTTCTGCTTTAAGTGCAAAAGAGGTCAATTATTGTGATTTCCATATTGAGCACGTTTTTTTTTTATACAAGCAACTACGGCCTCAAAGTAACAGCAGGGTAAATTATAAATTGAAGTATAAGTGAGTATTGTGCTCTGTTTAGACCTACTGAGAAAACAGCGTATTACCCACATTGTGTTTGAACCTCTTCCTTCCTCTTTCACTTTTTATCAGATTTTATTTGGCCACGTCTTTTTTTCTGCATATAGCGGTTTGATTTTACCTCTACTAGCTATCAGTGTATGTATTTCTGTGTCGATTTATCTGCCTCTTTCTGAGTTGTTAGGCAGGATGAATGTGTAATTACCCCCTTTGTGTCCTTTCCCTCTAGTAGCTCGCTCAATTGTCCTCCACCCGGGCAGGCTGCATCGAGCACATGCTTTTCCCTGCTCTCAGTAGAGCAATTACTGGGCTGACTTGTGAAGCAAAAAGATCTCTTGACTGAAATTACTTTTCATAATGGATTTCTGTCCAGAATGGCCAAAAAAGGAGATGTTGTTTGTGGGTCAGATATCATTTCAGGGTGGTTAGCAGTACCGTATGTTTAATTTCTCAAACTCATCTCATGCAGAATTGTTAATGGCAACTACAGTCCAAATCCAGCCTTAGAGTTCTTGGCTTTCTTAGTAACTTCATGGATCTTTAATCTGTTCATGTGGAACCATCCCCAGATTCACTGAGTGGTCTTCAATTAAAGAGAGCCCCATCCAGGGATGTCAGGATGAATCAGGTGGACCTCAGACTAAGAAAGG
Organism: Silurus meridionalis; assembly: GCF_014805685.1. Classification (NCBI taxonomy): domain Eukaryota; kingdom Metazoa; phylum Chordata; class Actinopteri; order Siluriformes; family Siluridae; genus Silurus; species Silurus meridionalis. The sequence goes on from NC_060887.1 coordinate 30,232,113, forward strand.
GAAAGGATCCTTGCTCAGTGGTACTATAGGAGCATGTTTAACTTAACAGAGAGGGAGAGTTTGTAGGTGTATAAATTAAAATACCGAACCTTAAAGTCTAAATGCAAATGCAAGTCTATAATGTGCATGCCCATTTTCCATTCAGCTGAATTTTATTTGTATAGTGCACATAATATTGGATATTACTACAAGGCAGCTTTACAGAAATTTGGGCATCACCCCAAAATTCCTAAGAAACAAACTTAACAGGCAAAAAACATCCTCTTCAAGGTGACACCAGGTTGTAAGATTAAAAATGATTGCCGTTCTGAAGATACTACCTACTACTAACATTATCACATGCTATGGACAATGATTTCAACATTTTTTTACTGTAATAATAAAAGAAATCGTTATGTAATGGTGCAGTAAATGTTGAAAATGTTCAATTGTCACTTTTTGGGCGTTTTGTTGTTTCAACAACGTTAATGTTTTTATTCTTCAGTACAGGAAAAAGTAGACACGAGATTCTGGTCAGTGGTAATTGCTGCAATGCCTTCAGATGTGATAGAGTTTTAAAATGGATAGCATTATTCTTTTAATATTGTTGTGAAGCGAGAGTGGTTAGATCAGAACGTGCCTTTTGCTGACAATCCAAACGAGAATACAAAAGTATAGCCAGAAATCAGCAGACCTGAAGGAAGGAAGTTCAAAAATACTCAGAAGGCTTTATCTGAGTGAGCTGGTAGATGTAGGTGAGTGGGGGTAATATTCTGTAATCTGTACTGGATTTAAGTGTGTCTTTGTAATGTTCAGGTGAAGGCATGGTTCCTGGATTGGAATTCGATTTGAATGAGGATTTGATGCAAACAAAAGATTGTGCTCAACGTTAATTCATCTTGCTTTAGAAGCCTGAAGTTGTGACATAGAGGTGTGAAAAGGCACCTTTTGGATTTCACTCCATGTGGAGTTTTGGACATTGGACCTCTTTAAATGTTTGAAGGCTCTGTCATGGAGAAGCTGGTGTTCTATGATCTATGATGATCTGAAATGTTGAGCTATTTTATGAGTTGCTTAGTAGATCCTGGTTCCAAAACTTCAACTGACTGTATAAGACTGTAGAAAGGATATTACTCACAATCGTACACTCCGGTGCTCATGTTAGTTTTCACTCTCCAGTGTTTTGTATTATTTTAGGATTTATGATCACACTCTTGATGTCACCCAAATGAGGATGGGTTCCCCTTTTGAGTCTGGTTCCTCTCAAGGTTTCTTCCTCATAACATCTAAGGGAGTTTTTCTCGCCACAGTCGCCATGGCTGCTCATCAGGGATAAATACACATCGTTCACCTTAACTGTTAAATTCTGTAAAGCTGCTTTGAGACAATGTCTGTTGTGAAAAGTGCTATAGAAATAAACTTGACTTGACTAGGATCCGGATTGGGATACTAGGACTCAAGAAAAATGTTCATAGACGATAGTAGTTTGTACTCATTTTGGCAAAAACAGACAGTAACAGTAGAAAAGGTGACCTTGAATAACATGGGAGTGAGCTGAGCATTATGATGCTCTTACTGCATCTGGTGTAAATCAGACATCATTTGTTTAGGAACAGCCATGACCTTATTACAGTCTTTATATTTTGGAAATAAGTTGATTCATAGCAAAAGTGACTGCAGGAGTGTGTGTGACTGGTGAGAAATCTTTCATGAGCATAGCACGATGGATTAGTTAGAGACAAGCATTCTTGTGTCTGGCCTGTGTGATTCATTTAAGCTAAACTGTTATATATTCAGGCCACACAGCTGTGATCTATGGCTGGCTGGCTGATTTATGCGTAAGGTAGCAGTAAGGATTTGAAAGCAGTACCTGACCCGAGGTTAACCACTGCATCACTGTGTAATTCCCCTTAGGCTTACATGAAGTTTATGCTTTATACATCATGACTCACTTCTCTTGATGATCTTTGGTAGTTTAATCACTAGCCATTGCTATTTATGTATATTTGCAATTACCTGGATGACATTATGTGTATATTTTGTGTCAAGTTGTGAAGGTGAAGCATATATTTTAGTTGTCCTCTGTCTTAAGGGTTCTGAATGCTTGCGTAAAACAGTTAAGAGACTGAGACAGTTTGCTGAAATAGATACATAGGTGGCATGGGTTAACCTATTTTTTTTACCTCAGATATAATAAAGGATGATTGTGATAATCGTGTCTGGATATTTGTATGTTTAATACATAGATAAAAGAACTAAGATTAATGAGAATGCCTTTCACTCTGTCACACACAGCTTAGCTTTTAAAATGGCAGTGCATTTGCTAAGAGAACTGTGGGAGATGTGCACACGCTGCAGGAGTGTTCGAAGGCAGAGTTTCTATAATTGATGAGGACGGCTAAGCACTAATCCCAGAGACATTTTCCACTCCATTAGGGTTGAAGACAGAGTCTGTACGAGCTCTCTGACCCGGTGAGGGACAGTCGTGCTCCTGGATATCTGCAGATGTGCCCTTAGACCTCAAGTTGATTCAGGCCAAATAGTGATTTGAAACCTCATTCTGCAACTAGGCTGTAAATCCCATGGGACGGTGTTCCATCAATGTACAATCCATATAGAATTTGATAGGTAAGATAATAACTTGTGTCTTCTATAGTTCTTTAATTTCACTTTTTATGAATGATTTAATTCGGAAAATGGCCATTTTTGAAGGAATGAATGGCAAATAAAATTTGCCATGTTTTCAATAAATACACTAAAATTAAATAAAGTAATATTAATAGATACATTGATGAAAATCACATTGATTTGGTTCACAGGCAGCATCAACTTTTGCACAGTTCAACATTTATTGCCAAACCCTATGTTCTCTTAGAAGCTTGACAGTATTTTTGCATCAAGCAGGTCTATAAGTTGGTCTGCATTCTGTAGCATTGTCAGGATACCGATGGAGACTAAGAAATACATTTCCTCATTAACCACTGAATTATGTCACATGATACTTGATTGACATTTACATGAGGTACCTGATTCACAACATTCACAAATAATGAGCACCAGTATACTGTAAATGTCTTACATTTCATTGATTGTCTGACTTTTTTCTTTATAGGTTGTTGTCATTTCATGTCTCAAGGTTTTTGTTCACATACGTTTATGTTTATACATTTGCCCTTAAAATCAATCCCTGCATTTGCATCCACTTTGGCTCCTAATATATTGCAAAGGGCATCATCTAAATGCTATAAATGTACTAACATATGTCATATAATGAAATATAAATCCAAACACTCACATAAAACACACATTATCTTATGTTTACCTAAATGTAAATCAAGCCTCAATGAAATACAACCTAACATCTGGATTAAAGCACCAAAAATGCTAAACATTTGCAAGCAACATGCTACAGAAAAGGTGGTAGTTTAATCAGGCGTAGGTCTTGATGTTGTTGATGCCTGTCAGACAGACGCTTATATCTGATAGGCTGGGAGCTCATGAGGAGGACAGGTCTTCATGTCAAACATGTCTTCAGTGACTGTCTGGAGGCTCAGTGGATGACTTTCAGCTGTGGTGTGTGTTTGTGTCTGAGTGACAATGGTTTTTAAGATGTCTCATGTATAATACAGAGATGAATTACCTTCTACCTACTGAGTCCAGCACTGAGATATAGAGACAGTGGCATGTTTTTATATCGTGACCAGGACCAAATATCCCATAAGAAGAGGAATTATATTTAATTCAGTTTTAGTAGTTCCAACCTTGTATATGACATTTGTTTCACACATTCCTGTCCTCGTTTAATTGGTCCTCACTAAAATTGCTAAAAACATGGCATTCTCTACACACATGAACACAAATATGCTATCTTTGTGTGTGTGTGTGTGTGTGTGTGTGTGTGTGTGTGTGTGTGTGTTTGTGTTTTTCTGGTTTGGTCCCTGGAGATGGGTAGCATAATGAGCTTACTCTCTTTCTTTGTCTTTCTGTCTGTCTGTCTGTCTGTCTGTCCGTCTGTCTCTCTCTCTTTATCCTTTACTCTCTGTCATTTCAATCTCTCTATCTCTCTCTCTCTCTCTCTCTCTCTCTCTCTCTCTCTCTCTCTCTCTCTCTCTCTCTCTTTCTGGATCATATTTCATTTTTTTCTGGCAGATTTGCATTTTAGTATTCACATTACCAGATCCTGTTTCCATGAATAATAAAGACCTTGTCCTTGTTCTCACTGCAGTTTCCTTGTGCTTGTCTTTCCTAAGACTCAAAAAGAAAGTGTGTAAATGCCACTGCAACTGACAGTACCGGCATAAGCATTTGAGCTCGTACGGCACGCTCCAAGAACACTCAGAGCAAATGTGATTTACTCTTTTCCATAGCACTGGAGAGCTTCATTCAGATGAGACATACTAGCAAATGTAACGTGATATTCCAGTCTGTTTATGAATTTGAAAAAAAAAAATAGTGAAGTGATTGGTGCAGTCTCATTGAACAGCCACCACAATGTGGTGAAGGGCTGTAAGAACAGTATAACTGCTAATACAAATGTAATTTTTACATTTGTAAAAAATATACAAGACCGTATTTTAGACCCAATCATTTTGGAAATGTTTTTATTAAATAAAATTAAAACTGTGTGTCACGTCTAAATAAATATATAAACTTTCTTTCGGCTTCTCCCATTAGGGGTCGCCACAGCGGATCATCCGTATTCATGATCCGCATGTTCGAATTGGCACATGTTTTTTACGCTGGATGCCCTTCCTAACGCAACCCTCCCCATTTATCCGGGCTTGGGACCGGCACTACGTCTAAATAAATATATATTTTACTAAATAGATTTATGATATATTTTCACATATTTTATCATTTTATTGGACTTAAAGTTTACTGTTCTAGAATATTATAAGTTATAAACTATATTATTGTGTGAAACTGAATACATTTACATTCGATTTTGGGATTTTTAAATGTCAATGAGTAAATAAAGATTGAGGGGTGATAAAATGGTTTATTTACAGATTGCCGATATTGTTCAATTTAATTTACTTTTTTTTGTATTGCACTTTTAATAATAGAAATTGTCTCAAAATAGCTGTACAGAAATAAATAGGAATATGAATTCTACATTCATAAATTTGTCCCTATAAGTTTATCCCTAATAAGTAAACAAGTGGCGACTGTGGCAAGGAAACAGTCCCTGAGAGGGAGAGTGTGTAGTTGTATAAATTAAAATACCAAACCTTAAAGTCTTAATGCAAATCTAAAATGTACCCCATTTTATTTTCTACTTTCACACCATATATGGTTTTCACACTGCTTTACCTCACTTCCTGTGTTGTCCACAAAACATATAACACATTTGTTATCCAGTCTTTTCATCTTGTTATTAATTATATACCTCTATCTGCATCTGTCTTTGGGAATCAGCATGTAGGGGTGGTCAATGAGATGATTTGGACTAAAACAAAATATACTGTCTATTAAAAGCATGCTCGTTTTCCATTCAGCTGAATTTTATTTGTATAGTGCACATAATATTGGATATTACTACACGGCAGCTTTACAGAAATTTGGGCAAATCTCTAAATTCCTTATAAACAAACTTAACAGGCAAAACATCCTCCTCAAGGTGACACCAGGTTGTAAGTTAAAAAATGATTGCCGTTCTGAAGATACAACATTATCACATGCTTTGAAAAGAGGTTTACCATGTACAGAGTGAATAAGACTTCTGGGATAAGTTACAGTCTTTATGATTACAGCAGCAGTTCTTCGGTACAGTTTAGTTGATCTGAGTTATTTGGACAATTTCCAAAATTGGGTATCCACATGGAATTATCCATATCAACCCAAAGTGATGCACAGAAATCTGCCGGCAGA